>NW_007739444.1:35232-36446 GCF_000696425.1 Galeopterus variegatus | reverse complement strand
GGGCCTTGGTGTTATCAGCACCACACTCTCCCGAGTGAGCCACGGGCTGGCCCAGTAAGAGCATTTTGAATAGAGGGAATATTCCATTTTCAGGTCCAAGGAATGGGCAGAATCAAAGCCATTGTCTTAGTTGGCTTTTCTGCAGTGAGACAGCAAGCAGCTCTCCATCAGGCACTAGCTCCCTGCTCTTCCTTGCCAGAGGTGACAGGACTGCAGCTCTCACCTCTGCCTCCGATAGCACTACTAGTGAAGGGAAATCTCCACTTAGCAACTGAGGCCAGGATTCTCACCAGGTGAACAGAGCACACTCCCCCAAAACTGGCTCATTAAATCCTGAGAGAACTCTTAAAGCTCAGAGATGGTTTATGGGCTCCTGATAGGACTTGAAATCATCATCAAGAAGGGAGGAAGACCTTGAAGATCCTATGTCAACTCCAGTTTAAAAATAAAATCCAGACAATTTATACTAGATACACTTTGGCCAGCAGCTTTCCCCAAGGGAAGAACATTGAAGGTACTAAGAAAATATTTGCAGAACCACTCAGCCAGGGGCAACACATGCCAGTGTTATCTCTGACCCATTCAGAACCACAATGGTGTCTTCTACATTAATCACAAGAAGCACATGTACTACCTTAAGCCACTCACTGGATTTATATGCGATACAGCACATGCTCAGTTGGCCAGGTGGGGGTCATTTTGGAGGCCTAACTGACAATCCCATGGGGGTTTGGAATGAAACTAGGTGACTACTTTATAAAGGTAAAATGAAGATGTTTCTTTAGAATTTGTGTGGGAAGCCAAGAGAAGCATTTATTTACCCAGTTTGACCTTGAATGGCAAAATTATTTACCCAGGTGGAAAGGAGATACTTATAATACGAAGAGTAATGATGTATTTCCCCCTGTATTCAGCTTCATGACCTTTTCCCAAAATGTGTGCCTACCATTGCAGCAGCAGGCCAAACTCATAAGTTGTATAAGGGCTTAAAGGACCTTATTAAATTCACCTCTTGTTAACATAAAAATTAATGTGCATGGGTAACATCTGTTTTTTATTGATTTAATCAATACATTGGGAATTTAGCAGCAAATTAATAGCAAGAAGTTACAAAATCTCTTATTTTTCTATGCTTAAAATAAGTTGTCTTAAACAATCTATAGCAACACATGTGAATGACTGAAGCACTTCTGCAGTAATGCCTTTGGCAAGTT
>NW_007739444.1:15353-34897 GCF_000696425.1 Galeopterus variegatus | reverse complement strand
CAGTTACAAAATCTCTTATTTTTCTATGCTTAAAATAAGTTGTCTTACAATCTATAGCAACACATGTGAATGACTGAAGCACTTCTGCAGTAATGCCTTTGGCAAGTTTATTGGTAATTTTCTAAGAAAGCCTTTAGTGCAAAGTGCACATAATTATTTGGAACCTCCATTACCATATTTGGCCTTTTGTTTTCCCCTACAAATAACTGTGCCTAAATATAAGAATTTGAAGTGAAACTGAGCAAGTATTCCACAGGCTTGCATCGAGGGCATGTTCCCTGCTAAACAACCCTCACATACATCTTAAGTGGACTTCAGCTGCAGCCCACTGTCAAGCCTGTTGGTGGCTGTCCTTTAGTATCATGTGCAGTTTATGCTGCTTTGGAGATAACTAGCTTCAGTTCGAAACTGGTGCAGACACATGACAGGGCTCAGCGGAGCTAAAAGGCTAAAAGCTTGGCACAGCACTGTCCTTTTCCCCTTATATACCCTCACTTTAGCACTAGAAAGAGCAGCTTTGTTTTTGTACTGTTCAGCATTGGAGGGAAGCTTAGAGTTTTTTGGGGGTTTTAAGCAGGGCAGTAGATTTAGCAGTACATTTGGTTGCTATTCCTTGGCTTTGAGTCATAGAGGTTTTCTCTGTTTCTCCCTTGAGTTCAACTGGAAGGAGCTTGCTAGACATGGAACTGGAAGAGCACATGTCAAAGTTGTTCACATTTGCCTTCTTACTGGTTGCAAGAAATTTCTCTTCATAAGCGGTGGACTATAAATAAAAGAAAAGGCCTGGATTAATTTTCAGATACAAAGCAATATACACCAATGCAAAGGAGCAAGGAACTACAAAGTTGTCCAGGATTTGAAATTAGGAGCATATGGGATATAAACTAGTCACATTGTAAATTATTATTAAATGCCAAAGTAAGTTCCTTTAGTACCTTCCAGAAAATTGAATTATTTAGTGTTTGGTGTGCAACAAACTTTACCGAAAGTAAACGTTTGGTAACATTTGTACAGGGAAGTCCACTTAGACATAACTGTACTCATCTCATTTCATCTTTACAGATTTCTAGACAGGCGTTGATATTTGTGTGGATACCCTGACAAGCACATCATGATTACTCTTTCTAGCCTGGGTACAAATTTGCTGTATATGGCCCACTCTCACATTCTCACTATTCTTCTGCATTGATTTCAGGAACTGGCTTCTAATCCCAGTCACACTACTTGGGCAGTTCTGTAGATCTCTTTGAGTCTTGATTCTCATTGTGAAATGGGGGGAAATAATATTTGCACATTTACTATAAGGGGTTATTATGAGAATGAGCTGAGGAGGTAACCATGAAAGTGTTGCATGAGCTTTAAAGCACGAAACAAGCAGAAGGAATTTTAATAGGCAATTGTATTTTCTCAGATCACCTCACTCCACAGTGGAGGAGAAAATGGTCTTGAATCCTGCTGTCACGAGGGAAGCAGAGTCCATTTTGACCTTATGCCCATTTTTAAAGTGATCACTTTTAATTAAATGAAGCCGAGTACAGAATTTTTAAAAGAGCAGAGAATGTCTCAGAAGACCTACAAGGTCAAGGCCAATGGCCAAGACATGGGGGTATAGATACAGCAAGCTATCATTTACACAGAATGATATGGGAAAGGGCTCGCAAGTTTAGTACTCTGGTTAACAAAAGGGTACACTTGGGTTAATGATCAGGTTAACAATCTTCAAAGAATGTTAAAGATTACATGTGATGGGCCGGCCCGGTGGTGCACTGCTATAGTGCGCCGCTTGAGAAGCGCGGCGGCGCTCCCACCGAGGGTTCGGATCCCACATACAGACCGGTTCCCGCTCACTGGCTGAGCGAGGCGCGGGAGCAACACCGAGGGTTGCGATCCCGTTGCCGGTCCCGGTCCGGTACGGGGGCGACACTGAGGGTTGCGATCCGTTGCCGGACACAGAAAAAGACAAAAAGGAAAAAAAAAAAAAAAAAAAAAGATTACATGTGATATACTTTGGATATATTTGTCTCCCCAAAGCTCATGATTGGAAGTTTAATCCCCACTGTGACAGTGTTAAGAGGGTGGGAAATCCTATTATGGTATTGAAAGGACGGTCCTTTAAGAGGTGATTAGATCATGAGGACCATGCCCTAGTGAATGGATTAATCCATTGATGGTTTAATGGAGGTCATGGTTACGATGGCTTTATTAGGAGAGCAAGTGAGAAGTTTAGCTCTCTCTGCTCATGCCATATTCCCCATGTGATATGTTGCATCGTTGTAGAGCCACCACCACCAAGGCCCTCACCAGATGTGTTCCCTGGACTTTGGACTTCCCAGCCTCTGAAACTGTAAGCAATAAACATTGTTTCTTCACAAATTACCCAGTTTCAGGTATTCTGTTAAAGCAACAGAAATGGACTAATCCAACATGTAACAAATGAATCTGGTGTTTCTTTGATCATTCAGGCTCTTGTGATACAATGATCACATTTATACATAATATATTTATATATTAGTAGGTATTTAACATATATTTGCCCAATGAATAACTGACTTCCCATGGCTGCAGCAAAACTTCAGGTCACTTACACTTTTTGGTACCTATATCTCAAGAAAGAGACTATCTACCTGATGTTTGCTTATTGCAGACAGCCCTTAAGTGTGTGCTTCTTCAGAACATCACTCACATCTGACTTTATAACAGTGTGTACTAATTCTTGAGCATATAATGATTAATCATTTTTTACCTTGAAAAATAAATTTGTATAAATTAATTTATGTATAAATATAAATTAATTAATCTGTATAAATTTTGAAATGTAAAAACGTGTTTCTTTAGTTTTTTTTTCTCCCCAAGAAAATTTCTGGGTTACTTCTCTGTGTATTCTTTCCAGAAGTAGAAAATATTTAAAATCCTTTAACATTCATTACTATAGGTTGTATACTCTCATTGAAAATGCCTTATGTTCAGCAATTGGGTGAGGGTACAGCACCCCTGATATTCTAGTATCTGGCTGAGGACAAGTTGCTTTATTTAGTACAGTTCTAGTCCCTAAGACATGGAACCTATCTTGGAAATTTCAATTCATAAAATTTAATTAACTTTTTATACAAATCCTATTAAAAGGTGAATCTAAGTGTAACTCTCTCTCTCTTCTGACATTTCTACTAGGATTTTGAGTTATTATCTAAGAAGCTGAGGAAAAGTTTTCCAACATGTCCACTACAACTAATATTCTATAAAATAGGGATAGAGATTCAGTCATTTTCTTTTTAATGTGCTCATATTCTGACATTTCTACTAAGATTTTGAGTTATTATCTAAGAAGCTGAGGAAAAGTTTTCCAACATGTCCCTACAACTAATATTCTATAAAATAGGGATAGAGATTCAGTCATTTTCTTTTTAATGTGCTCATATTCATATCTGGCTTAATGTTTCTATTCTCCTTCACTATTCCATTTGTTAATGTACTTGAGTCATGAAAGTAGACTCGGAAGTTGCAGTCACCAGGTAGAAATACTCAAAACGGTATCCATGGTCAGGATTAGTGGTGTATTTTTTTTTTTCCTTTTTTTTCCCAAAACTCTACAGGCTCTGGTATTTTATTCTTGGATGCAATATCTTCAGATAATTCTCAGAATTTTCTGACAAAGTGGAAGGAAAAAGGGAACTAAACAAAAATGTTTAGTGGCTTCAGTGTAAAAACATGATATTTCTGTTTCATTCTGTAGCAAAATGAGAAAATGATATTCCTCAGCCACATTTATTTATTTATAATTTTAGTGATTTATTTTTTAAATAGGTAGTACATTCTCATAATTTAATATTCACAATGTTCAAAATCATTGTCCCTTGGATAACTCAGATCTGCCCCCATCAAAGACAACCAATATTGTCAATTTATAGTGTACACTTGCAGAGAGATTTTTTGCATCTTCAAGCAAATGTTACATGAAACCAAATGGAATTGGTTGTCATTCCATTATCATTTCCATTAGTTGCAGGTCAAAATAGTCTAATAATGGTAAATTCTCATGGTTCAACCTAATCCATCTATAGACATGCTTCCTTCCCCCTTTTTTAATACAAACAGTAGCCCACTGTAAACATTATTTTACACCTTGATTTTTTTTTAATTCACAATTATCTTGTACATCATTCCATGTCAATTCACGAAAAGAATCCTCATTTTGTCTGGCTATGTAGTGTTCTCTTATTTAGGTGTATTACAGTTTATTTAGCCAGTCCCTCCACAATGGACATTCAGGTTTCTTCCAATCTTTTACTAGTACAAATAATGTTACTGAGAATAGTCTTGTACCTGTATCATTTTGTACATGTGTAAATATATCTACAGAATATGTATTTTAAAAGTGAAATTCCTAAAAGTATATGGATTTATAATTCTGAGAGATATCACCTTACTATCTTCTTTTGCAGTTGTACCAACTAGTACTCTTACCAGCAGCAAATAAGAGTAACTGTTTTCTTACTTCTTTGTCAATTTGGTGTTTAATACATGTTAAAACTAATATAATCAAACATATTTTAATTGAGCTCCAAAATAGGCCTCAAACTTACTCCCTGGTAACATTAATGCAAATCTACTTATCTTTATGCAAATGTTTACTACAAATGCTTAGAAGCTTTTGTACATATGGGTTTACCTAGGAAAATACTGTGTGTTGTGTGTACCTTACCATTTCCCTTTGCTAATTTGCAGTTGTATTAAGTTTAGAATGCCATTGTTTAGAAGCAGAACCCCAACAGTTTTTCTAAAGAGTCTCAGACCACCCCCAATATCCCTCGTTGAAACTATTCTCTGAAGCTAACAGAATGATAGAGTTTGGATGTGTTGTCCCTGCCAAAATTCATGTGGAAATCAGATCCCCAGTGTGGTAGTGTTGGGAGCTGTTTGAGTCATGGGGGCGGGGATCCCTCATGAATGGATTAACACTCTCCCGGGAGTTGGGGGGCAGGGGTGACTAAGTGAGATCTCACTCTATTAGTTCCCACAAGAGCTGGTTATTAAAAAGACCCTGGCACCTCCTCTTTGCTCTCTCTCTCTCACTTCCTCTCACCATGTGATCTGCTTATACCCACTGCTGGCTGTCTTTTTCCACCATGAGTAGAAGCAGCCCGAGGCCCACACCAGATGCAGCTGTCCCAGAATCGTAAGCCAAATAAATGTCATTTTTCTTTATAAATCACCCAATTTTAGGTATTCTGTTATAGCAACACAAAATGGACTAATATACAGAACATGGACGCAGAATGGCTACCAGCATGCCCTTTAGGCAGAGCTGTAGTTTTCTTCACAAAGAGCCAAGCCTCTCATCTCCTTGGAACATAAATGGCCAAGGCAAATTCCAGCTTCCAGGCTTTTTCTAGGAATATGAACAAATCTTAATTTTCAGGGATTTCTTTTGTTAGGTTATAGATTATCTAAGTTTTGGGTTTCTCTTTTTCTTCTCTCATAGCTGGTGGGATTCCTCGGGGATCTATGCTGTCACTGATGTAATTTTACAGTTTCGTAAGTAATAGAACAGAGAAATGAAAAGTGAAATTGCCAAGGCTATAGATCTTCCAGGTCATGAAAGGCAAATAGAAGGTGATGAGTTCCCATAAGACTGTACAAATGGGGAGAAAGATGACAGAGGAATTTCAATATTGAGTTCTAAGGGGAAAGGTTCTAAATGATCATTACGATACAGTTGGCCATCCCTTTATCAATCCAAGGGAGAATTTAAAAATCACTAAAGACTGTTCTCTGAAGATACTGGTCTAATGTACCCACTGCACAGTGGTCAAGAAAACCTGGCTGTCATCAGAAAGCTTCTTAGAAATAAAAGAAAAAACCTCTTCAATCCTTACATAAAATTGTGATGAATTCATACTTGAAAGACTGCAACCAGCTTGAACAGATATAAAGGGACCACAGAAGGTTTACAGACAGGCTACTCATATGATTAAGGACTGGAGGTTTCTTTATAAGAGAGCTCTTCAGTCTAAAAGGATAAAGAGTAAGAGGAGATATATAATCAAAATCTATAAAATAAAGAAGGGAGAAGATTTCAGCACTGTGGAGCTAGATGGCATCTCTGGGTGCTGCAGTCAGTCAAGACGGTTGCTCCACGGGCTGCCTTAAGTAGCAAGTCTATTGTTCTTCATCTTTGACAAATTCTTACCATTTGGGGCAAGTGAAGAATAGTCAGTCCTGCTGGAGGCAAATGATGGGGAAGATGACCTTACAAGGCTCCCTCCAGTTTCACCTTTTTGTCATTCAGTACCCTTAGCCTGATTTCTCCAGCTCATATTATTAATCTTGAAAAGGGGACTCCATGTGTGCAAGAGGAGATATGTAACAAGAAAATTGGGCTAAAAATACATATTTCATTATTCACTGGCATAACTTTAACCTGATGAACTTATCTAGTGATAATGGATGCAAAGCCTGTAAGCTCTCGGCATATCCCTGCAAGCTAATACCAGTGCATGATTACTAGAAACTGTTACCATTTCTCTGAATTTTTACTAAAATACATGCTATTTAAGTAAAATGGTTTATCACCATAGCAACCATTTCTAGAGTCACACATTCAAATTATAGGCCTGCATAAGGTCCAAATGACAAAATTCTGATATAATTTTTCTGTTATAGTTCTGCTTATAGTACAGTGGTCACCCACCTTCATTTACATTCCTGTGGTTTTCAAAAGCAAGAAATAAGGGAAAGAGAAGCAAGAGGAAGAGGAGAAATCAATTTCTGAATACACAAACTTCTTTTTTAAGGTTACCCACATAAAGATCTGGGTCTTGTATGGAGTTAAAAGGCTCCCTCCAGTTTCACCTTTTTGTCATTCAGTACCCTTAGCCTGATTTCTCCAGCTCATATTATTAATCTTGAAAAGGGGACTCCATGTGTGCAGGAGGAGATATGTAACAAGAAAATTGGGCTAAATATACATATTTCATTATTCATTGGCATAACTTTAACCTGATGAACTTATCTAGTGATAATGGATGCAAAGCCTGTAAGCTCTCGGCATATCCCTGCAAGCTAATACCAGTGCATGATTACTAGAAACTGTTACCATTTCTCTGAATTTTTACTAAAATACATGCTATTTAAGTAAAATGGTTTATCACCATAGCAACCATTTCTAGAGTCACACATTCAAATTATAGGCCTGCATAAGGTCCAAATGACAAAATTCTGATATAATTTTTCTGTTATAGTTCTGCTTATAGTACAGTGGTCACCCACCTTCATTTACATTCCTGTGGTTTTCAAAAGCAAGAAATAAGGGAAAGAGAAGCAAGAGGAAGAGGAGAAATCAATTTCTGAATACACAAACTTCTTTTTTAAGGTTACCCACATAAAGATCTGGGTCTTGTATGGAGTTAATAAAAATGTAATCTAGCCTGCAAAGTATAGAAAGATGTAAATATCTTTCTTTTCCTTGTAACTAAAGTCTAATCTATATATAGTAGAATACACAAATCTCAAGTGTACAGTTTGATGAGTTTTGACAAATGCACAGACCTGTATAACTAACACTGCAATCAAGAAATAGAACAATTCCGCAGAAAGTTCTCTCATGTCATACCCTCATCAACCATCTTATCCTGGGGCCACAACTGTTCTGATTTTTTTCAACATAAATTATTTTTGCCTTTTCTAAAGCTTCATATAAATAAAAAAAAAAAGAGCACAATATGCACTCTTGTGAATCTAACTTCTTTTACTTAACATTTTAATTGAAATTTTTATTGAGTAGATTCTCATACTACTGAAACAAAAGTTTTTAGATTCAACCATGTATCAGTAATTCACTCCTTTTTTCTTGCCAAGTAGTATTCCATTATATGAATATACCACAATTTGTTTATGCATTCTTCTGTTAATGGACATTTGGGTTGTTTCTAGTTTTAGACTGCTTATATATAAAGCTGCTACAAACATATCTTAAAAATATTTTTGTGAATTTGAGATTGCTGGGTAAATGGTAAGTGAATGCTTAACTTTATAACCAGCTGCCAAAATGTATTCTGAAAGGACTATACCATTTTGTATTCCTATCAGCAATGTGGGAAAATTCTAGTTGTCCAACATCCTTGCCAATATTTGGACTTGCCAGTATTTTTTTTTTTAAAGATGACCGGTAAGGGGATCTTAACCCTTGGCTTGGTGTTGTCAACACCACGCTCAGCTAGTGAGCCAACCGGCCATCCCTATATAGGATCTGAACCTGTGGCCTTGGTGTTAACAGCACCGCACTCTCCTGAGTGAGCCATGGGCCGGCCCGTGGACTTGCCAGTCTTTAACTTTGGCCATTCTAGAAAGTATGTAGTAATAGCTCATTGTGGCCTTACTTTGCATTTTCCTGATGACTAATGATCTTTTCATATGCTTATTCACTACCACACATTATATGAAGTGGCTGTGAAGGTATGACTATTTTAAAAATTGGGTTGCCTTGTAGGAATTGTCTCTATATTCTGGAGACAAGTCCTTTGTCAGATATATTTACTGTGAATATTTACTTACTATCTGTGGCCAGCTTATTCCTTTTTTTCATATGCTTTTAATGAGCAAATGTATAGTTTTTATGAAGCCCATTTTATCAGTTTTTAAACGTGCTTTCTATGTTCTAAAAAATCTTTGACCACCCCCTGAAGGGAAGATAGTCTCTGTTTTCTCCTAAGAGTGTTATAGTTTAGGTTTTAGATTTAGGTCTACTATCTCAAACTAATTTTTGTGTATATTTTTAGCTAGGGGATCAAAGCTCATTTTTTTCTCATATAGATATCCTATTGTTCTGGCACTATTTGTTGAAAACACCATCCTTTCCCCATTGAATTACTTTGAAATATCCGCCAAAAATCAACTAACCACACAAGTGTGGGTCTATTTCTAGACTCTCTATTTTGTTCCATTGATCTATGTGTCTATCTTTACATCAATACCACATTGTACATTTTTGTGTATATTTTTAGCTAGGGGATCAAAGCTCATTTTTTTCTCATATAGATATCCTATTGTTCTGGCACTATTTGTTGAAAACACTATCCTTTCCCCACTGAATTACTTTGAAATATCCGTCAAAAATCAACTAACCACACAAGTGTGGGTCTATTTCTAGACTCTCTATTTTGTTCCATTGATCTATGTGTCTATCTTTACACCAATACCACATTGTATAGATTACTGTAGCTATATAAGGCCTTTACCTTTGTTCTTTTCAGATTAATGTAGCTGTTCTAGGTCTTATGTATTTCCAAATAAATTTTAGAATCATTTTGTCTGTTCCTACCAAAAATGCAAGTGCTCTAGATTTCAACTGAGATTGGTTTAAAGTTATCAATCAATCTGGGGTGAATTGACATCTTAACAGTACCAAATATTCCAATCCATGGTATATCTCTCCATATATTTCAATCTTCTTCAATTCTGCTCAACAATATTTCATGGATTTTGATATATATATTCTGTACCTATTTTGTTATATTTATCACTAAGTGCTCTGTTTTGTGATACTATAAGTGGTAATTAAAAATTTTGTTTTCCAATTGTTCATTTGCATTAATTTTTGCATACAGAGCTTGCTCCTTAATTCACTTTCAGTAGATTACTTGGGACTTTCTATGTATACAATTTTGTCATCTGCAAATAAAAAGTTTTATCCTTTCTTTCCAATTTATATAGTTTTATTTCTTTTACTTGCCCTGTTGCATTGGCTAGGATCTCTAGTACAATGTTGAAGAGAAGCAGTGAGAGAGTACATCCTTGTCTTTCTACTATCGTTAGTGGGAAAGTAGTCGATATTTCACCATTAAGAATGATACTAGTTTAGTTTTGGGTTTGTGAGGGGTTTCTGTAAAATCTCTTATTATGTAAAAGAAGTTCCTTTCTCTTCCTAGTCTGCTGAGGGTTTTCTTTTCTTTTTTTAAAAAATTTATTTATTGAATCAAAATTGTTGTGAGGGGTTTCTGTAAAATCTCTTATTATGTAAAAGAAGTTCCTTTCTCTTCCTAGTCTGCTGAGGGTTTTCTTTTCTTTTTTAAAAAAAATTATTTATTGAATCAAAATTGATATTTTGGGGGTTCAACATTGAGATATGTTGATTAAATCAATATTACTAGCATATATATTGTTACAAATCATAATTATTCTTTATGCCCCTTGTCCAAGGTTTTCTCATGTTTGACTGTTGAATTTTATCAAATATTTTTTTCAAAATTATTGAGGTAATTATATGGCTTTTCTCCTCTACTATTAATATAGTGAATTACATTGGTTGATTTTTGGATGTTAATCCAAACCTGTATTCATGTAATATACTGCACACTTGATGCATTAACCTTTTTATATATATCTGGATTCAGTTTGCTAATATAAAGTTTGGGATTTTTGTGTCTATATTTATAAGAGATACCAATAATTTTCTCTTCTTGTAATATCCTTGTCATGTCTTGGTATTAACATTATGCTTACCTTATAAATTGGGAGTTGGGAAATATTCTCAAGAGTCTGTGTATGTTTTCTCGTATTTCTTCTTTAAATATTTAAAAGAATTAACCAGTAAAATCATATGGGAACAAAGCTTTCTTTATAGAAATGTTCTTAATTACAGATTTGATTTTTTAAATAAATACAAAACCATTCAGATATTCTATTTTTGTTTATCTGTTCTGGTATTTTTTTAAAGGAATTTGACCATTTCATATAAGTTTAGGTCATTAATAAGAGCCAGTAAACCTAAAGAAAGATCAATAGAAAGTATCTAGTGTAAAGAAGAGATAGAAAAAAAACTGAAAAAATGAACAGAGCCTCAGGGACCTATATAGAACAATATCAAACTGCCTAACATATGAGTAACTGGAGTCTCAGATAAAAATAAGAAAAAGAAAATGACAAAATTTCCCAAGAGTGGCTGAAGATACAAATTCACAGATTCACGAAGCTCAGCAAACCCCAAGCAGGGTAAATGTGAAGGAGAAAATGCTTAGCAATATCATTGTCAAACTGCTGAAAACCAATGATAATGAGAAAATCTTGAAAGCACCAGAGAAAAGAGACACAACATATATAAGGAAAGAACATTTCAAATAACCACTGACTCCTCATCAGAAAAAGTGGAAGACAGTGGAACATCTTTAAGTGTGAACCAACAAATCCTGTCAGACCAGAATTCCATAAACAGAGAAGATACCTTTCAAAACTTAAGGCCAAATAAAGACATTTTCAGATCAAAGAAAACTGAGAATCCGTCACCAGCAGATGTGCAATACAAGAAATGCAAAGGAAGCTCATCAGGCTGAAGGGGAACGATACCAGATGGAAACTTTGATTTCTAGGAAGGAAAGAAAAACATCAGAAATGGTAAATATCTGGAAAAACATGAGAGACAATTTTCCCTCTTAATTTCTTGAAAATAACACGAAAGTTTAAAGCAAAAATTATAACTTTGTTTTGTGGGGTTTATAATTATGTAGGTGTAATATGTGTAACAATTATAGCATAAAGGCAGGGTCAGAGATGAATGGACCCAAACTAACACATTTGAGTTGAAGCAATATTGGTTATAACCCAACCCAGTGGGGTGGTTCTCCATAGAGAAAGTATATGCACAGCAGAGCCAAACAGCTACAGGTCCTAAGAGGAGCAGAACAAAGGCCAGGCTTGGAAGGGTACGGAAATAATGTAAATGATTCACCAATGTATCCCTTCAACTATGGGAGTCTGGCTAAGCCTGTGGTGAAACTTAAGCCTTATACAAGAAGCTCTTGTGTGGAAGCAGAAGTAGGGATAAAAGGTCCCTTTAGAACAAAAGCCTTGTTGATTATGAGACCCCCCAATGAATCCAAACCAACAACTGGCGCTCCAAACAGCATTCGGACAAATAACAACAGATCAAGACTCATGTTAGCACGATTAGTTATTTGTACCTATAGTAGTCAGCTATTGTAGCAGTTATTCAACTATGCTTGGCAGGTCTCCAAGGTTTGATGATTCACTGGAAGGACTCACAAGACTCAATCTACAGTTGTAGTCAGGGCTATGATCTATTACAGTCAAAGGATGCAAAGCACAAACAGTGAGATGAGAATGTGCTTAGGGCAAAGTCCAGGGGACCACCCAGGCACAAGCTTCTAAGTGTCCTCTCACAGTGGAGTCACTCAGGATGCGCTTAATTCCCCCAGCAACAAGTTGTGACAACACATGTAAAATGCTGCCAGGCATAGAAGCTCATTAGAGACTCAGCACCTAGGGTTTTTTGGGGGAGCTGGTCACAGAGGCAGCCTCTACCTGGCACCTACTAAAATCTCAGGCTCCCAGAAGGAAAGAAGGTGTTCAATTAAACAATACTGTTTCCACAAATAGTTTAGAAACAATCAGACATTCTTTCAGCAACTTTCCCAAAATCTAAGTTCCCACATGCCAGACAAGGGCCAACCTAGCAAATAGGCCTTTTCAAGGATAGCAATTTAGGCTTGCTATGTTAACTCTTTACTAATCAGCTACATAACAAACAACTGCAAAAACTTCAGTATCTTATGATGACAAATATTTATTTTCCCAATTAGCTTCAGGGTTTGGCTGTTCCAGGCTAAACTTCAGGCTTTGGGTTGAGTCCAGGTCTGTTCCACAAATCTTCTGAATCCCAGGACCTGCAGCTCTCTGCAGGCATGTTCTTCTCATGGCAGGTGGTGGGAATGCAAGAGAGCAAGCTAAATCATGCAAACACTTTTAAGGTCTCTGCTTACATCATACCCCTTACTCCATCAGCCAAAGCAAGTCACCCCACCAATATTAGTGGGGTGAGAAAATTGCTTTCATCCATTCTAGCAGGGAGAACTGCAAAGTCACATGGCAAAAGGTGTGACTGTACAAATCCCTTATACTGAGGGATTAAAGAATTGTGAACAACAATCCAACCTATCACGGTACCCTAGGAATTTCACCGAACTCAGAGGGCAAATGAGGTTAGAAGCATCACTTTATCACCTTTGAAAATGATATTTCTTGCTGTATTTATTAGTTTATTCCCACACCTATCTATACCCACAGGAACCTTGATACAGCCAGGAAAAACACATGCAATTTTCATAATATTCTATGCAAATTATTTAGTAATGTACTAATGAAAGTACTAACAACTAACATTAATAAGTTCTTACCATATGCCAAGAGTGTTACATGGATGATTTCACTTAGCCCTTAGTTGATGACATTATTGTTCCTCTTTTACAGATGAGAAAAACAAAGGCCTGGAAATATGCCCAATGTCAGAAAGCTTGTGAGTGGCAAAGCCAGGATTTGCATCCAGGCAGCCTAGATTCAGAGCTGTGCTTTTAAGCCATTATGATATTTTAAGTGCTGTGCTTATAATTTTGTGCCAAAATTGTGAAAGTACCACCAAATTTCTATGCTATGACTGATTCTTGTGGACTCAGAAAGCTAAAGTTTAATTTTCAGGAAAAAAAATTTTTATCCTAATCAACTAAAATACCAAGAAAACTTGAGTTTTTCATTTTTCCTCATAGAAACATCAACATATCATAGTTCAAGTGTTTAACTGTATGTTATTTAAATTTAAACATTTCTTGTCTTTGAAGAAATGCTATATGAGTACATATCATTTATCAAAACAATTCTTCAAAGCTTCTAAGCCACCTTGCCTTTCTACTTCCTAGCCTCAATGAAGTATCTGCTACAGGTACTATCTCCTATGATACTATAAAAGCCATGTTTTCAGTCAAGAAAAAATGGTCACAAAAGAAAATAATCACAAAAATCTTACATTTTCATTAAGCAAGTTCATTCATGAGTGTGTTCAATAAATAATTTAACAAGTAAGAGGCTTCTTCTCCATTATGAAACAAGAATTCTATAATGCAAACATACTTCTATCACATCCAGAGATTCTAGTCCCTCTCTCCACTGTTATGGGGATGTGCACTTTAATTATAGACATGCATTTCTCTCCATTTGTTTTCTGAGCTCATGAATAATGAAAGTATGGTACCATTTATCAGGAATCACCAAGGACCTAATGTTAAAAGGCAGGCTACTGCAGTAAGCAGTGGTCTGCCAAGTGTCTCATCTGACGACGGGCAAATGCTGTTGTAGGAGTGAAAGTCAGGTCAATCAGATACAGCAGATTAAGACTCCGTCTTAGGGAATTTAGAAGTTACTAACAACACAAAACATTATCAAAATGTTCTTGGCATATAAGAAACAAGATATACATGAGAGACCATTTCTGTCCTCAAAGAGTGCCATTATCTTTAAAAAGTGGAAATGAAAAAGAGGACATTGCTAAGTGCCAACTTTTTGAACATAAATTTTGAAAAGTATAGAGTGATACCTCAGTCCAAACAGGAACAATGAGGAGATGCAGACTGTATTTTTCCATAACGTCCAAGGAATTTGGAACTAAGGGATTGTTGAAAGGTGCTTAGTTCAAGTGTTTTTCTTTTTGTTGTTAACAAATCCTCACTTACTCTCCGTTAGCTTGTTAAGAGCTCTGACACTTATCTAAAATGTGTGATTAACTGGCTTGTGGGAAATACAAAATCAGGAACTATAAATGGATTTATGAGATTCTCCACAAGAGAGAACAATGATACAATGGAAAACAGGAACTTACAGGAGATTTTCATTTAAGTTAAAGCCAAATTTCAAATATTTTAATGGAAAAAGATTCACATATATTTCTTTAGTAGGTATAAATTATATTATCACATCAAATCGCCCATATAATTTTAAGAAACGAAACTTTTGCCATGGAAAATATTTCAGTATTAACAGAAAAAAAATTTTTTTTTTTTGTCTTTTGTCTTTTTCCGTGTCCGGCAACGGATCGCAACCCTCAGTGTTGCCCCCGTACTGGACCAGGGACCGGCAACGGGATTGCAACCCTCGGTGTTGCTCCCGCGCCTCACTCAGTCAGTGAGCGGGAACCGGTCTGTATGTGGGATCCGAACCCTCGGGCGGGAGCGCCGCCGCGCTTCCCAAGCGGCGCACTATCCAGTGCGCCACCGGGCCGGCCCTTAACAGAAAATTTTTAACAAAATTAAATTTCCTTTTTAGAAAGTTAATTACTGAATGATCCTGAGTGGACTCAAGAGGATGTGGCCAACCCTATTTTCAGCTATCTCTTCAGCATTTTTATACTCCACTATGTATCGTTAATGAAGATTTGAAAGAACAGAAGTGATTTCTTAACATAAACTTAACTTCAATATAATTAACGAAGTAACATTTTTATTTATAAAAATTTACAAAAAACATGTTACATGCATGAGAAGTCTGTTTCTTTTAAGGGTCAACACTTTTCAGAAAAAATCCCAAACAAGGTAAAGTATTTCTCTGAAGGTATCATAGCCCAAACCTAAGTATGGGAAATTTCCTTAGAGGACATCAAGGGCAAACTCCTACCCATTTTGCAGGAATTCCTGCTATAGTATTTACAATAAGTAGCTTTCCAGAGTATGCTTGAATACTTCCAATTACTGGGGGTGGCAAGCTTTACCCATTGTCCAGCCTTTTCCATTGCTGGTAAGCTCTGATTATGAAAAAGTGCTTCCTATTGATCAAATCTACATTCTTAAAATTCTACATTCTTAAATTTTGAACCTATATTCTTAAAATTTCAACCCACTGGTTTTAGTTCTAGAATCCACATACAACTCAAATTCCAGTTCTTCTGTTCCCTAGCTGGAAGTTGCTGAGAATAACAGCAAGTCCCAATACTTTGTGACTTGCTGGAGGGACTGGGGGGAGGGAGGAGAGAGGAAGAGGTGTGACAGAGCAGTGAAAAAGGAGGTGAAAGACATTTGGTTCACAAGAATATTTTATGTCCGATTTAGTGACATAGATATAATCCAAAACTACTGAAAAAGTATGTGTGAAAATATTTATATATACATGAGTATGTGTAGATGCACGTGTATGTATGTATAATGTATGTGTACAAAGAAGCAAGTATATATGTGTATTGGTATATGTATACGTGCAAGTATGTGTTTGTATGCATGTGTGTGCATATGTATGTATTTGTGTGTATAACATGCCAAGCCAGCTAACAGAAAAATCTTCAAACTATGTTCAATAAGAAATGCAAACATCAGGTTTTAGGACATTATTTTTAAGTAGAATATAAAATACACACAACTGCTAAGCATCACAGGAGTTGTTGACAGACTAGAAAGGAAGAAGGAATTTAATAAGCTTATGTTTATGTTAAGGTAAAAGTATGATTATTTCAAAATATCTGAATCATTATGTTAAGTTTACTATCTGGACATTTGTTACCAAGTAGGTGAAGTTCCCAATCAGTAAATCAAAATCAACCAACAGATCACTCTACCAGGTCCCTTTCTGCAAGTTTCTGACAGGATTCTTACTACGGAAGGGTATAGGCCAGTGATGCTGTCCCTCCATGGTCTGGCTCAGGACATCCCCTGTCACTCCCTCACCAAACCCTTCCAGTCTCTGGGCTTCAGAGAATCGAAAAGTGGCAACTCCTCACAAGTCGAGGCTACCTTGTGGTGAACACAGCCCCCATCAGCAGGATGCTCGATTATTAAAGAAGAGCTAGAATATGTTCATTAGACTTAACGACAAGAAGAACAAATTCAGAAAAATTTTCACAAACACAGAAACCATAAAGGGGAGGGGGTTGGATAAATGTTTTCAGTATATCCAGATAATAGACAATGATCTAGAAATAGTCAAAATTTTACTAAATTCATGCCGGTCCCCGGTATGGGCGCGACACCGAGGGTTGCGATCCCGTTACCGGTCAGTAAAAAAAAGACAAAAAGGAAAAAAAAAATTTTACTAAATTCTATTCATCAAAAAGAATAAAACTGTATTCAGATCCAATAAGGTAAAACAATAAACCTATATAGAGTTTTGGTTATCATGAAATTGAATACAATAACTGGACAATGTAATAATTATCTTTTTCTAGGTAATACATAAACCCATTCCAAATTCTATAGCCCGGTAAAGTACAAAATTATTAACTTTGATCCATGGGCTAAATCTGGCATACCATCTGTTTTTGTTAAAAAAAAAAAAAAAAAGATGTTTAGTTGGAACATGTGTTCATTCGTTTGTTGTCTATGGCTATTTTCAGTTATAATATCAGAGTTGAGTAGTTGTGACAGAGACTATGATGGCCCACAAAGCCTAAAATATTTACTATTTGTTTCCTTACAAAAAAAGTTTGCAGATCTCTTCTCTACATAATCACTAATCTTAAAATAAACATGTAGACCACATTACTAAATCATGATAGCCTGTGAGACACAAAGAACTTCACTTGCCATAAAATACAAGTCCTCTGTTATAAACTAGCAACAACAACAAAAAATACCAGAGTTGTAAAACTTGTTCCAAGTTATGAAGGGGGGATGGTATCTTACAGTTTGGAGACATAGAACAAGTGTACATCCTACTTGTTTTACTGGTTCTTCCTACCTGTTTTTCCTCCTTTTCATCTGAAGTATTTTTGACATCACGGACATTTCCCCTGGGTTCGTAAACTTTCAACTTTTGTTGAATGGACCAATTATCCTTCTCTTTTGTCATGTTTTCCTCATCACTTTCTGGGTTATTTTTCCATTCTTTCATCATTTCTAATACATTGGTTGGTCTCACCGAAGAAAGTGTATTGCCCTAATATTAACAATAAATTTTTAGTGTTAGCTTAGGTTATTGAAAAGACTCTTACATATTTTAGTAATATATTCTCCCAAATTCAATAATATTTACATGGAAAAAACTTCTGATGCCCATTGGAGCACACTTCTTGTTCTGACATAGCTCACACCTCTTGCATAATATCACTTATAAATATGTGAAAGCTTAGAGGGAAAATAGTCAGACTTGAAAGAACAATGTATCGTGATTGTTCAAAGGACACTGCAGAGGCAATTCCCTGGAACCCAAAGACTCCTTATAGCACGATTCTTTGAAAACTGATAGGGAGGCTGAAAGAATGAAGGAAGTTGCCCAAAGACTAGTGGGTCCGATGCTATGGGTAAGTCTATATAACATCAAAATGTCCAGGTAAAAAATCTAAATTCAGTCAATTATTTAAGCACTGTATCTAAGAATATAGATATTTGATTTGAAAGCCTTTGTCTGTATGGAAGATTAGATATAATGTAGTCATTTGATTATAACTGTCTCAGTGCACTGTTCTTATCCCAGATATGACTATACCATACCAAAACTGACCATTTGATATTAACTATATTTTCCAAATGTAATAGCCCGTTTGACATGCCAAGAAATACATGACTGCAGGCTCAAATAGCTCCAGCTTGACTAGGAATACCTTAGATATTTCTTCTCCTAACTCCGACTGTTAGAGAAAAGTTTGACAAGAAGTTTGGATCACATTTAGAGTAAAATGAGAAGTTTAGGTGTGGGCACAGCTATGGAGTGATTCCAAATTTGTCTGGTATGTGGGTAGATTGACATTTTAAGCACTGTGACACAGAAAACTATAGGACTGGACACTTTTTCCAGGGCAATTATCTGAATACACTGTTGAAGATTTGTTGAGTTTAACAAAATGGTACTTCAAAACACTCATGGAAAGATCTGTGTTATCTTTTTATTCATTTATTATCATTAATTGAAACAGTGATTGTATGCATTTATGGGGTACAGTTATATTTCAATACATATACAACATGTAGTGATCACACCAGGGTGGTTAGCTAACTCATCATTACAAAAATTTATCATTTCTTTGTGATGAGAATATTTAAGCTCCTGTATTCTAGCCATTTGAGAACATACAATAAATTATTGTTAATTATAGATGCCTAACACTACTGTACACCACTAGAACTTACTTTTCCTATCTAGCTGTAATTTTGTGTCGATTAACCAATTTCTCACTATCTTCCCTCCTTTCTCTTCTTAGTCTCTAGTAACCACAGTTCTACTCTCGACTCCTAAAAGTTCAACTTTTTTTTAGGTACCACATATGAATGAGAAAATGCGGTACTTATCTTTATGCACCTGACTTATTTAACATAATGTCTTCTAGGTTCATCCATGTTGCCACGAATGACAGGAATTCATTCCTTTTCATGGCTGAGTAGCATTATATTGTGTGTATATATCACATTGTCTTTATCCATTCATCTGGTGGGGGACACCTAGATCGAGTCCATATCTTGGCTATTGTGAATAGTGCTGCAATAAACACGGGGACTCAGATATCTCTTTGGTATGCTAATTTCCTTTCCTTTGGATAAATACCCAGCAGTGGGATTGTTGGATCCTATGGTAGTTCTATTTTTAGTTATTTGAGGAACCTCCATATAGTTTTCCATAACGGCTGTACTAATTTACATTCCCACCAACTGTGTATAAGAGTTCTCATTTCTTCACATCTTTGCCAGCATCTGTTATTTTTTGTCTTCTTGGTAATAGTGATTCTAACTGGGGTGAGATGGTATTTCATTGTGGTTCTGACTTACATTACCCTGACAATTAGTGATGTTGAG
>NW_007739444.1:12360-14590 GCF_000696425.1 Galeopterus variegatus | reverse complement strand
GGTGAGATGGTATTTCATTGTGGTTCTGACTTACATTACCCTGACAATTAGTGATGTTGAGCATTTTTTCATACACCTGTTGGACATTTGTGTGTCTTCTTTGGAGAAATGTCTATGCAAGTTGCTTGCCCATTTTATAATCATTTTTTTCTGTTGTTTAAATTCCTTTTATATTCTGGATATTAATCCCTTGTTGGATGCATACTATGCAAATGTGTTCTCCCATTCTGCTAGTCGCCTCTTAACTCTGTTGATCATTTCTTTTGCTGTGCAGAAGTTTTTCAGTTTGAAATCCCATTTGTCTATTATTGCTTTTGTTGCCCGTGCTTCTCCATAAAAGTTTTGCCCATCACATCAGGGAGGGCAAAGACCAATACCTTGGAGTGTTTCCCCTATGTTTTCTTCTAGTATTTTTATAGTTTCACATCTTACACTTAAGTTTTTAATCCATTTTGAGTTGATTTTGGTAAGTGGTGAGAGATAGGGGACTACTTTCATTCTTCTGCAAATGGCTATCCAGTTTTCTCAGCACCATTTATTGAAGAGGCTGTCCTTTCCCCACTGCATGACCTCAGCACCTTTGTCAAAGATCAGCTCACTGTAAATAAGTGGATTTATTTCTGGGCTCTCTATTCTGTTCCACTGGTCCATGTGTCTGTTTTTATGTCAGTACTATATTGTTTTGGTTACTAATGCTTTGTAGTATATTTTGAAGTCAGATAGTGTAATGCCACTAGCTTTGTTCTTTTTGTTCAGGATTTCGTTTGCTATTCAGGGTCTTTTGTGGTTTCATATGAATTTTAGGATTGTTTTTTCTATTTCTGTGAAAAGTGTCATTGGCATTTTGATAGAGATTGCATTGAATCTGTAGATCATTTTGAGTACTATGGGCATCTCGACAATATTAATTCTTCTAATTCATGAACATAAAATGTCCTTCCCTTTTTTATGTCCTCTTTAATTTCTTTCATCAGTGATGTATAGTTTTCATTGTAGAGATTTTTCAGCTCGATTAAATTTATTCCTAGATATTTTATTTATTTATTTTTTAATTTTTTAATTTTTATTTTTTTTTCCTTTTTTTGTCTTTTGTCATGACCGGCAATGGATCGCAACCCTCAGTGTTGCGCCCGTACCGGACCAGGACCGGCAANCTCCCAAGCAGCACACTGTAGCAGTGCGCCACCGGGCCGGCCCCTAGATATTTTATTTTTTGGTAGCTATTATAAATTAATTGCTTTCAGGATTTCTTTTTCTGCTAGTTCATTGTTGGTGTACCGAAATGCTACTAATTTTTGTATATTGATTTCATATCCTACAACTTTACTGAATTTGTTTATCAGTTATAAGAGTATTTTGGTGGAATCTTTAGGTTTTTCTATATATAAGATCATATCATCTGCAAACAGGGACAAATTTGACTTCTTCTTTTCCAATTTGGATGTCCTTTATTTTTCTCTTGCCTAATTGGTCTGGCTAGAACTATCAGTACTATGTTAAACAGGAGTGGTAAGAGTGGACATCCTTGTCTTGTTCCTGTTTTTAAAGGAAAAGCATTCCATTTTTCCCTATTCATTATTATGTTAGCTATGGGTTTGTCATATATTGCCTTTATAATGTTGAGATACTTTCCTTCTATAACTAATTTGTTGAGAGTTTTTATCATGAAGGGATGTTGAATTTTATCAAATGTTTTTATGCATGTATTGAGATGATCATATGATTTTTGTCCTTGATTTTGTTGATGTGGCATATTGCTTTTATTGATTTGCTTATGTTAGACCATCCTTACATCCCTGGGATAAACCCCACTTCATCATAGTGTATAATGGTTTTGATGTGCTGTTGAATTCTGTTTGCTAGTATTTTGTTGAAAATTTTTGCTTCTATGTTCATCAGGGATATTGGCCTGTAGTTTTCTTTTTATTGTTGTGTCTTTGTCTGATTTTGGTATTAGGGTGAAACTGGCCTCATAGAATGAGTCTTGGAGAACACCCTCTGCTTCAATGTTTTACAATAGTTTGAGAAGAACTGGTCTTAATTCTTCTTTTAAAAATGATAGAATTCAGCAGTGAAGCCATCTGATATGGGGCTTTTCTTTGTTGGGAGAGTGCTGATTACTGATTCAGTCTTGTTGCTTGTTACTGGTCTGTTCAGGTTTTCCATTTCTTCTTGGTTCAATCTTGGTAGGTTGTATGTGTTCATAAATTTATCCATTTCCTCCAGATTT
>NW_007739444.1:7972-12047 GCF_000696425.1 Galeopterus variegatus | reverse complement strand
TGAAAATTTTTGCTTCTATGTTCATCAGGGATATTGGCCTGTAGTTTTCTTTTTATTGTTGTGTCTTTGTCTGATTTTGGTATTAGGGTGAAACTGGCCTCATAGAATGAGTCTTGGAGAACACCCTCTGCTTCAATGTTTTACAATAGTTTGAGAAGAACTGGTCTTAATTCTTCTTTTAAAAATGATAGAATTCAGCAGTGAAGCCATCTGATATGGGGCTTTTCTTTGTTGGGAGAGTGCTGATTACTGATTCAGTCTTGTTGCTTGTTACTGGTCTGTTCAGGTTTTCCATTTCTTCTTGGTTCAATCTTGGTAGGTTGTATGTGTTCATAAATTTATCCATTTCCTCCAGATTTCCAATTTGTTGGTGTAGTTCCAATCCATTACTTCTAGTTTTTCATTTTGTTGGCACATAGTTGCTCATAATAATCTCTAATGATTCTTTGAATTTCTGTGGTATCAGATGTAATGTCTCCTTTTTCATTTCTGATTTTATTTATTTGGGTCTTTGCTCATTTTTCTTAGTCTAGTTAATGGTTTGTCAATTTTGTTTACCTTCTCAAAAAACCAACCATTTGTTTCATCAAACTTTTGTATCTTTTTTGGGTTTTTTTTTTTTTTTTTTGGTCTCTCTTTTATTTCTGCTCTGATCTTTATTATTCCTTTTGGCCTACTAATTTTGTGATTGGATTGTTCTTGCTTTTCTAGTTCCTTGAGGTTTAACATTAGGTTATTTGAAATCTTCTGATGTAAGCACTTATTACAATAAACTTCCCTCTTCTTACTGTTTTTGCAGTATCCAATAGGTTTTGGTATGTTGTGCTTCTATTTTCATTTGTTTCAAGGAATTTTTTGATTTCCTGCTTAATTTCTTCTTTGACCCAGTGGTTGCCCAGAAGCATGTTGTTTAATGTCCATGTATTTATACAATTTCCAAAGTTTCCTTTGTTATGGTTTCTAGTTTTATTCATTGTGGTCTGAAAAGATACTTAATATGATTTCAGTTTTTAAAAATTTGTTGAGACTTCATTTGTGGCCTAACATGTAGACTTATTCTGGAGAATAATCCATATGCTAATGAGAAGAATGTATATTCTGCAGTTGTTGGATGAAATGTTCTGTAAATGTCTGTCAAGTACATTAGGCCTATGGTGTAGTTTACATCCAATGTTTCTGTGTTGATTGTTTTGTATAGACGATCGGTCAACTGGTGAGAGAAGGGTGTTGAAGTCACCAACTATTATTGTATTAGGGGGGTGTCTATCTCTCACTTCAGGTCCAATAATATTTGCTTTATATATCTGGGTGCTCCAATGTTGGTTGCGTATACATTTATAACCGTTATATCCTCTTGCTGAATTAATACCTTTATCATTATATAATGTCCTTCTTTATCTCTTTTTATAGTTTTAGTTTAAAGCCTATTTTATCTTATATAAGTATAGCTACTCCTGCTCATTTTTGGTTTCCATTTGTGTGGAATATCTTCTTCCATCCCTTCACTATAAGCCTATGTGTATCTTTACAGGTGAAGTGAGTTTCTTGTACACAGCATATAGTTGGGTCTTCAGTTTTAAGCCATTAGGCATTCTATATCTTTTACATGGGGAATTTAATCCATTTACTTTCAAGGTTGTTATTGAAAGATACTGCCTCACTCTTGAATTTTATTAATTTTTTTATGGTTGTTTAACATATCTTTCTCTTTTATTGTTTGGCTTTCCTGTTTTAGTGATAAGATATAATTTTTTTCTCTTTCTGGTTTGCATATCTGTTCTACCAATATGTTTTATTCTTTTGCATGTTATCATGATGGTAGTGATTGTTCTTCTGCTTCCAGACGTAGGACTCTCTTAAGGATTTCTTCTAGGGCTGGTCTTGTGGTGGTGAATTCTTGCAGTTTTTGTTTGTCTGGGAAGTACATTTTCTCCTTCATTTCTGAGGGATAGCTTTAATGGGTTTTGTATTATTGGTTGGCAGGTTTTTTTCTTTCAGCATTTTGAATATATCATCCCGTTCTCTTCTTGCCCATAAGGTTTCTCTGAGAAATCTGCTGGTAGTCTGATGGAGATTCCCTTGTTGGTGACTTGGCACTTTATTCTTGCTGTTTTTAGAATTCTTTGTCTTTGATTTTGGATAAATTGACTAAAATGTATCTCAGTGGGGACTTTTTTAGGTTAAATCTGTTTGGAGATCTTTGAGCCTCTAAAAGTATGGAACACTTGATGATTTTGAATGTCATCCTTGTAGAGGGGCCATGGTAATTTTCTCTGTATCATTCCAATTTTAGTATATGTGCTGCCAAAGGGAGCACTTGCATTATCTTTTAATTCTATTTTTCCACAAACTTTTTGAAGTACACTCATATTTGTGGTTAAAGACATAGACAAACATTAGTATGAAATGGTAATAACCAAATGAGAACCATTATGCAACTAATTCTCTGTGGTTCTTCTATTTCACCCTATTTTAAGAAAGTCAATATTCTTACTACTTTATAGCATCCTAGTACACCTTACACTGGTTGTTCTCATTCATCTTTTACCTGCTTATTCCTAGAATGCACTTGTCATTCCTTTCTGCCAATCTACAGTATACATTTCCTTCAAGGTTCAACTTAAGAATCATCTCTGTCGGGTATCCCAAAACTCCCAAAGTCAACTTAAACTCAAGTGAAGCACAGACAGAGGCTCAAAGACAGCACCATAAGAGAGTTGAATTCATCTGGAACGGTAGACAGAACTCTCAACTGAATGAGTTCTGATCTCCAAGACAGTGCCTGATCCCTATGATCCACCTATTGTTTATTAAAATGTGGCTTCATCCCAACCACTGACCCTTATTTTCATAAAATCATACTGTCCAGGCTCCTGAAATACAAGGACACACAACTGTGCCTCAACTTGATTCTTTCACTAGTAGAGAAAGACAATGTGACATATCTATGTATATAATTCCAGTCCTCAGTTGCTGTTTCCTGATAAACTCCCTAGGGTAACTCTTTGGATACTGTAGTAGTCGTCATTAATGCTGCTCATCCAACATTTTTTCCTTCTAGGCACATACTAGAATTTCACTTCTTTCCCCCTTTGGGACATGACCATGTGACTTACTTTGGCCAGTGAAATGTGATTGGAAATGGTATGTATCACTTCTATGTGGAGAAAGTAGATGGAGAGGCAAGATGGTGGACTAGATGTGCCAATAAAAGTGAAAGAAAGGAAAAGATATTTGAAACAACCAAATGAAAATCAATACAATACCAGGAGTAACACATTACCTTTCAATAACAACCCTAAATATAAATGGATTTAATTCCCCACTCAAAAGACATAGACAGACTGGTTGATTAGATTAAAAGCTAGACCCAACTATATGCTGCCTACAAGAAACTCACCTCACCTGCAAATACCTACATAGATAAATATTGAAGGGATGAAAAAAAGATATACTATGCAAATGGAAACCAAAATCGAACATGAACAGCTATTCTTATGTAGGATAAAATAAACATTAAACCAAAAGCCATAAAAAAGACAAAGAAGGTCATTATATGATGATAAAGGGATCTAAGAAGACGTAACAACTATAAATATATATGCACCCAACAGCAGAACATCCAGATATATAAAGCACACACAGTATTAGACCTAAAAGAGAGATAGACTCCAACACAATAATAGCTAGGAGCCTCAACACCCCTTTCTCAACATTGAACAGATTATCTAGGCAAGAAATCAACAGAAAAACACAGATCTACACTTTAGACCAATTGGATTTGGCAGACACCTATAGAATATTTCACCCACAACAACAGAATATACTTTCTTCTCATCAGCACATGTAACATTCTCTAGGATGGACTACATGTTAGGCCACAAATCAAGTCTCAACTAATTTTAAAAACTGAAATCACATCAAGTATATTTTTAGACCACAATGGGTTAAAACTAGATATCAACAACAGGTGAGACTTTGGAAACTATACAAATACTTGGAAATTAAAAAACATGCTTCTGGGGCCGGCCCGGTGGCGCACTGGATAGTGCGCCGCTTGGGAAGCACGGCGGCG
>NW_007739444.1:3380-7759 GCF_000696425.1 Galeopterus variegatus | reverse complement strand
AAAAAAAAAAAAAAAAAAAAAAAAACATGCTTCTGAATGACCTATGGGTCAAAGAAGAAATTAAATAGGAAACCAAAAAATTTCGTGAAACTAATGAAAACAAAGACACGTCACCTCTAAACTTGTGGGATACTGCAGGAGCAGTACTAAGAGGGATGTTAATTGTAACAAATGCTTATACCAAAAGAATAGGAAGATTTCAAATAAAAAACCTATCATTACACCTCAAAGAACTAAAAAACAAGAACAATCAAATCCAAAAATTAGTAGACAGATATAATTAAGATCAGAGCAGAACTAAATGAAATAGAGACCAAAAAAGTGATATGAAAGGTAAACAAAACAAAACATTGGTTATTTCAGAAGATAAACAAAATAGACAAACCATTAGCTAGACTAAGAAAAAAGACCCAAATAACAAAAAATCAGAAATGAAAAAGGAGACATTTCAATCAATACCACAGAAATACAAAGAATCATCAGAGACTATTACAAATTGTCATATGTCAACAAATTTGAAACCTTGTAAGAAACGGGTAAATTTCTGGACCTTTACAAACTACCAAGACTGAACCAAGAAGAAATAAAAAACATGAACAGACCAATAATAAGCAACCAGATGTAATCAGTAATCAGCAGTCTCCCAACAAAGAAAAGTCCAGGCTTTACCAGATGGCTTTACTGTTTAATTCTACCAAATCTTTAAAGAGGAATTAATAACCAATTCTTTTCATACTTTTCCAAAAATTTGAAACAGAGACCATTCTCCTAAACTCATTCTGTGAAGCCAGCATCACCCTGACACCAAAACCAGACAAAGATACAACAACAAAAAAGAAAACTACAGAACAATATCCTTGATGAACACAGATGCAAACATCCTCAACAAAATAATAGCAAACAGAATACAGCAGCACATCAAAAAGATTATACACCATGGGCCGGCCCGGCGGCGCACTTGGTAGAGTGCAGCGCTTGAGAGCGCGGCGGCACTCCCACCGAGGGTTCGGATCCCATATAGAGACTGGTCCGCTCACTGGTTGAGCGCAGTGCAGGCACGACACAGAGGGTTGCAATCCCGCCCATATAGAGACTGGTCCGCTCACTGGTTGAGCGCAGTGCGGGCACGACACCGAGGGTTGCAATCCCATTGCTGGTCCCGGTATGGGCGCGACACTGAGGGTTGCGATCCTGTTATCGGTCACGAAAAAAGACAAAAAGGAAAAAAAAAAAAAGATTATACACCATGATGAAGTGAGATTCATCCCAGGGATGCAAGGATGGCTCAACATACACAAATCAATAAATGTGATACATCACATCAACAAAATCAAGGACAAAAACCATATGATTATCTCAACAGACATAGAAAAAGCATTTGACAAAATTCAACATTCCTTCATGATAAAGACTCTCAAAAAATTAAATATAGAAGGAAAGTATCTCAACGGAATAAAGGCCATATATGACAAAACCACTGCCAATATCATTCTGAATGGGGAAAAGCTGAAAGCTTTTCCTTTATGATCAGGAACAAGACAAAGATATCCACTCTTACTCCTCCTATTTAATATAGTATTGGAAGTACTAGCCAGAGCAATAAGGCAATGAAGTTAAATTGTCCCTGTCTGCAGATGACATGATCTTATATATAGAAAACCTGAAGACTCTACAAAAAAACTCTTAGAGCTGATAAAGGAATTCATAAAGTTACAAAATACAAAATCAATATACAAAAGTAAATGTTTTCATACTCCAACAATGAACTAGCAAAAAAAAAAATCAAGAAAGCAAGCCCATTTACATAGCTACTCCCCCCCACAATACTTAAGAATCAATTTAACCAAGGAGGTAAAAGTTCTCTACAACGAGAACTACAAATCACTGCTGAAAGAAATTAAAGAGGACACAAAAATGATGGACATTCTATGCTCAAGGGTTGAAAGAATTAATGCTGTGAAAATGTCCATACTACCCAAAGTGATCTACATATTCAATGCAATCCCCATCAAAATACCAATGATATTCTTTACAGAAATAGAAAAAACAATTCTAACAATCATATGGAACAAAAGAACCCTACAAATCACTGCTGAAAGAAATTAAAGAGGACACAAAAATGATGGACATTCTATGCTCAAGGGTTGAAAGAATTAATGCTGTGAAAATGTCCATACTACCCAAAGTGATCTACATATTCAATGCAATCCCCATCAAAATACCAATGATATTCTTTACAGAAATAGAAAAAACAATTCTAACAATCATATGGAACAAAAGAACCCCAAAAAAAAAAAAAAAAAAAAAAAAAAAAAAAAAAAAAAAATGAAGCCAGAGGCATCACACAACCTGATTTCAAATAATACTACAAAGCTATAGTAACCAAAACACCATGGTATTGGCATAAAAATAATTTTGGTGATTTATTTCATTACATGATTTTAAATATCTTTCATTGGACCTCAGGTGCAGAGGAATTGAATTATTATCTTTGCCCCTAATGACATACTCTTATCATCAATCTAGGCAAAGATTTTTTATTCATTCAATCATTCAGTTATAAATTAATAAATGCCTGTGAAATAACTATACAACAAGAAAACTAGAAAACAGACAATAACATGTATTCATTTACCTGGTTTTCCTTCAACCTGTCTTCCTGCCTTCTACTACCTGAGATGACTATTATCCAGAATCTTGTGATTTCCATTCCTTTGCTTTCCTTTTTATATCTTTATCACATCTATGTATGGTTTGTTTTAGTTATTTTAACTTGATAATAAGGGTATCATGACTTGAGACTTTTTTTTTCTCTTTCAAAATTATATTGCTGAGGACAACGGATAATCTTGTGGAAAAAAATGAACCTTGACTCCTACATTACACCACATATAAAAATTAATTCACGATATAATAAAGACCTAAATGTGAGAGCTAAAAACATAAACGTTTCGGGAGGGAAACATAGGAGATTGTTCATTACTCTGAGGTAGGTGAAGAATTACTGGGCAGGCTACAAACAGCATTAACCACAACAGAAAATATGATAAATTGAATTTTATCAAAGTTAAAAATTGTTCATCAAAAGACATTAGTAAGAAACAGAAAAGGCAGGCAACAGACTGGGGAAAAAGTTTCATACACATATACATGTATGTATTTGTGTGTGTATATTTATAGATATTATATGTTTATATAAATGGCATCTATATTACATTAAATATGACATATATATGACAAAAGACTCATATCAAGAATATATAAAGAATTTCTACAAATCAATAAGGAAAATATATAAAACCATATAAAAATAGGGAAAAGACTTGAAATAGACATTTCACTAAAAGAAGATATCCAAAAGGCCAATAAAGATAAGTAAAGGAAAGGTGACCAACCTCATTTGTCATTTAGGAAATGCAAATTAAAACCACGATCAGCCACCATTACATACCTTCCAGAGTATCCAAATTTAAAATACTGGCAATAATAAGCACTGGAGAGGATTGGAAGCAAAACTAGAACTCTCACACATTGCTGGTCAATTGTACAATCACTTTGGAAAACTTTTTGGCAATGTCTAGTAAAGCTAAACATAGGTCTATGGTAACACCCAGCAATTTCACTCCTCGATATATATATATATATACTCAAGGGAAATGAGTGCATATGTCCTCAAGCGAATTTGTGCAAGAATGTTCATAGCCATTTTATTTACCCTAGTCAAAAACTGGAAACACACAAATGTCTAACAGGGAGAATTGATAAATGAATTGTGCTATATTCATACAATGAAATACTACACAACATTTAAAAACTACTCTTCCCACAACAACCTGAATCTCATAGACATAATATTAAGTGAAAAAGCTACTCAAGAGCAATTACTGTAGATTCCATTTATTTAAAGTTCCTCAATAGATAAAACTGATCTATGGTGAAAGAAATAAGAATAGTAGTTAACTCTGAGAGGAGGGTAAGAAGAGTTACTGACAAGAAAGGGGAACAAAGAAACTTTCCAGGAGGATAGACGCGTTCTAAAAGCTACTCAAGAGCAATTACTGTAGATTCCATTTATTTAAAGTTCCTCAATAGATAAAAGTGATCTATGATGAAAGAAATAAGAATAGTAGTTAACTCCGAGAGGAGGGTAAGAAGAGTTACTGACAAGAAAGGGGAACAAAGAAACTTTCCAGGAGGATAGACGCGTTCCGTACACTTTTTTGGGTGATGGTTACACAAATGTATTCATATATAAAAATTCATCAGTCTATACACTTAAAATCTGTGTATTTTACAGTAAATAAATTACATCTTCATAGAACTATGATTAATTTAAAAACATTTCATAGTCTCATAGATATTATTACACATAATCATTT
>NW_007739444.1:0-2876 GCF_000696425.1 Galeopterus variegatus | reverse complement strand
GTAAGAAGAGTTACTGACAAGAAAGGGGAACAAAGAAACTTTCCAGGAGGATAGACGCGTTCTGTACACTTTTTTGGGTGATGGTTACACAAATGTATTCATATATAAAAATTCATCAGTCTATACACTTAAAATCTGTGTATTTTACAGTAAATAAATTACATCTTCATAGAACTATGATTAATTTAAAAACATTTCATAGTCTCATAGATATTATTACACATGATCATTTTCACTGCTGTATAATATTTTACTGTTAGACTACACCACAATTTATTCTACAATGAAAGGGCATTTGGGTTGATTCTGGGTTTTTGCTCCTTTATTTTATCTGTCTTCTGATATATGTGCACAAGAGTTCCTTTTGAGTACACTCATATTCTTAAGAGTGAAATTCCTTGGTCGTACAGTATGAGAATAGTTTACAAGATAATGCTAGACCCTTTTTCCACAGTAGTTGTACCAATTAATACACTCACCAGCAATGACTAAGAGATACTTTTTATTTACATCTTTTTCAGCACCTAGTATTGTCGGACTTCTTAATTTTTGGTTTATCTCACTGAAGTCTTGATTTGTATTTCCCTGATCACTAATGAGATTGAACATCTTGTCACATCTTCATTAGCCAAATGTGTGTCCTCTTTTATGAAATGTCTGTTCCTGTCTTTGCCCATTTTGTTCTAGGTTGTTTTTGTACTTTATTTATTGATTTGTAAGAATTATCTAAATTTAATGATTGCTATGGGTCAAATGTGTCACCCCAAAGGTTCGTGTATTGGAAACTTAATCCCTACTATTACAGTGTTAAGAGGGTGGGAAATTCTATTACAGTAACTGAAAGGTGGTGCCTTAAAGAGGTTATTAGATATTGAGGACTGCCCTAGTGAATGGATTGACGCATTCATGGAGTAATGGGTTAATGTTTTAATGGGTGGTCATGAGCGTTGTTCTGGTGGCTTTATAAGGAGAGTGAGTGAACAGGTTAACTCTCTTGCTAAGCCCATTCCCACCATATGATCCCCTGTGTCACCGAAGAAGGAGGCCCTCACCAGATGTGTTCCCTGAACTTTGGATTTCCCAGCCTCTGAACTGTAAGAAACAAATTCCATGTCTTTATAAATTGACCAGTTTCAGGTATTCTGTCNTCATGAGCGTTGTTCTGGTGGCTTTATAAGGAGAGTGAGTGAACAGGTTAACTCTCTTGCTCAGCCCATTCCCACCATATGATCCCCTGTGTCACTGAAGAAGGAGGCCCTCACCAGATGTGTTCCCTGAACTTTGGATTTCCCAGCGTCTGAACTGTAAGAAACAAATTCCATGTCTTTATAAATTGACCAGTTTCAGGTATTCTGTCATAAGCAATAGAAACAGACTGATACAATGATATTAATCCTTTGTTGGTTATTTGTGTTACAAAAGCTTTCTCCAAGTTTATAACTTACCATCTTTCCCTAAGGTGTTTTGTGAACAGAAGTTCTTAAGATTAATTTAGTCAAGTTAATCCATCATCTCTTTTATGTTAGTACCTTTGTTACCTTGCTTATGAAATACTTTCCTACACATTCTAAGGTCCAAAAGACATTCATCTATATTTTCCACTAAATGTTTCAAAACTTTGGTTTTTAATATGTCCCTAATTCCTTTGGAGTTGATTTTTGTCTGTGGTGTAAGACAGAAATCCAATTTCATTTTTTCCATATGGATAACCAATTATTCCAGGTCCATTTATTGAATAGTTAATTTTTTCCCCACTGATCTTCTGTTCAACTGGTCATAGAGTTCCAGATATATATGGATGTTTCTGTACCCTCCATTTTATTCTGTTGGTCAATTTGTTTATCACTGCATCATTACCAAACTGTGCTAATTAACATAGCTTATTAAGTCTTAATATATGGTACAGCAAGACATTCAGAAATGTCTTATCAATTTTCTGTGTGTGTAGCTGGATGGAACCCTGGACCTTGATGTTATCAGCACTGAGCTCTAACCAACTGAACTAACTGGCCAGCTCAATATCTTAGCAATTTTTGACCCTTTATTCTTGTATATACATTTTATGGTCAGGAAAACATGTGGAATTTTGATTGGCTTTGCATTGACTATGCATATCAATATGGAAAAAATTAATATTTATGAGAATAAGTCTTCTGACCCATGATTATGAAATATCTTTACATTTATTTAAGTCATCTTCAGTGTTTTTCAACAAAATTTTATAACTTTCTCCAAAAAGGTCCTACAAATCTTATGTTGTATTTATTACTAGATTTTCAATATTCTTTTTTTTTNTTACACTTGGTACAAAATTCAAAAGAGTATAAAATGAAAACCCTCCACCTTGATCCCCAGCCACCAAGCTCCCCCGCCATGTGCCATCTTAGTTTTTCTTATGTATCCTTCCATATTCTTTGCATATGCAAACATATCCACATATATTCTTTTTTGAAAATTGTTCTCTAAACGTACCTTGTTATTTTTTGCTGAAAAATATATCTTGGAAAGCCTTTCTTATCGGGACAAATAGAAGTGCCTCACTCTTTTTTTTTTTTTTTTTTTTTAAGGGCTGCCTAATTTTCATTTCATGGATATACCAAAATGACTTTAACCTAAAAGGGGTTCTTTTTCATAGGGACCTCCACTACTCTAGTGACAATCTGATTTAATCCCTGCAGTCCTATTTTCAGTTGCACTTTATTGTAGGAAACAAGTTTTCCTGGGGTGCTTTCCTTTGTGCACAGAACATAATGAGAGCATGTACCCTACAGATGAATGTGTGCCAAACAGAAACCCACAAGTGTTCTTGCCTCTTAAATTTTAGGGTTGAATCTCAGATTCCTCCAAGATCTTCTGCTTAATCTTCCTAATTTTTA
>NW_007739443.1:34074-36447 GCF_000696425.1 Galeopterus variegatus | reverse complement strand
AATACCACATGTTCTCACTCATTGGTGGAAGCTAAAAATAAACAAATTAATTCACCCACATTCACACTCACAAAAAAATCAGGGGGGTGGGGAGATGATATAACAACTATACTTTTTTGAAGTTGTTACAACAAGCAAATGGAAAGGACATTCTTGGGTGGGAGGGGAGAGAGGGAGGAGGGAGGGAGGTGTCGGTGATGGGCCATAATAATCTAATACATTGTATATTGACAAAATAAAAATTTAACGGAAAAAAAAAGGGTTTTCCCCTTTGAGAAGCAGAAGGAGAGAACTTCTATCCAAGGGGAGGGTAAGAGAGAGTAGAGAGGAGTTCAGTGCTCTTTCTTTCCTGTCTTGTGTAGAATGTCACTTTCTGGTGGCCTGGCCAGCTTCCTCGGGTCCTCAGACCTTCCTCTTCATCTCTTGCTCTGCTCCTGACGTTCACTCCACACACCTGAGGGACACCTTACCTCTCTGTTTCCCTCCTAAGAGTTGGGCTCCATGTCAAAGTCATAGAGAATTGTCTAATGATAACAGATTAATCCATTAGGATTTATGCCTTTCTGTTTATTGGCTGGAACTATCCATTTCACAGCTGTGGTTCCCACCTCTAACCAGCTAGCAGGCAATTTAAATATAGAAAGCAATTTAACTTAGTTGGATACCGAGGCATCTCGCTTAATGTAGTGCATAAATTTCGGAGCTCTTTGCTCTCAGCCCTCAAAAGGGCAGCCAACAGTTTTATGTCCTGAAAAGATTTGGCTTTTCAGGGAATTTATACCCCAAGAAGGGATCCTGGGTAGCAGGTAAAAGAAAGGAGTCTTTTCAAATGAGGTCAGGGGTTGTTTTCAGGTCAATTCAGCTTTACTTTTTCTTCCTCTTTTGGGGAAAATAATCTTTTCCTTAACTTTCCGGGTTTTTTAACTTTTCTGAGCTTTCTGGGAGTCTGACATCAATTGGAGGGTGTCTGCATGTCTCTCTCTCTTTTTAATTTTCATTTACTGCCTGTTTGGGTAAAGTGTTTTCCCACTTGGTGTCAATAGGCTGGGCCACCTTGCCTGCGAAGAGCTTGCAGTCTAAATCGTCTTGGTGCTCCCAGCCATATAATTAGCAGATTCCCACCAAATATGTGTCGTGGCTGGAAAAGAAGTCGGGGCAGAAGGCTGTGCAACCCAACAAACCCAACTCTAAACCCCAAACTGGAAGAAACAGTGATCAAGACAGGGACTATGTAAAACCCTTTCATTATGTGGGAACACATGCCCACCTCTCTTTCAGGGAGGAGGAAAGCAGAGGTGGAGATGTTGCTGAGACAAGAGAAGATGAGGAAGGACAGGGTAAAAGTCTTCAAATGCCTGAAGAGCTGCCAAGAAGACGCAGAACTGGATTTTTCCTTTCTTTTTGGCAGGGCCCTGGAGGGCAGAGATATTAGGCTAAGGGATGAAAGTTACAGGAAAAAAAACTGTATTGGACTTACTTGTAGGATAAACTTTGCATTGATTAAAGTTAATTTTTTTTAAATGGAAGCCTCAACTCAAAAGAGTAAACTTCCTACCACTCTTTATACTTAAGCAGAAGCTGAACAGCTGTGGGCAGGAGGCCACGGTGGGCTTTAGAACCAGACTGGCACTAGCAGACCTTGAAGATATTGTCTAACTGAGCTTCTATGACCGTGGCCATCCCTACATCTGTCTTCAGGAATGTGTGGACCTGAGATGCAGGCTGTTTCATCCACCCCCTCCAGCAGATGGGCAGGGAACACCACAGGCCTTGGCAGGGCTCACAGTCCCTTAGCTGAGAGAGTGAGTGTAGGTTTCCTGGGGATCCCATTGGCTCGGGTTAAGTTTTCCCCAGGGTAGGATGGCAGTCAGCAGTGGGGTTGGGGTGTCGATTAGTTCTTAGGGCTGCTGTAACAAAGTACCAAGTGGCTGAAACAACAGAAATGTGTTGTCTCATGGCTATGGAGGCTTGAAGTTCATGATCAAGGTGTCGGCCGGGTCATGTTCCTTCCGAAGGCACTAGAGAAGGATCTGTCCCGGGCCCCTCTCCAGCTTCTAGTAGATCCTTGGCTTGCAGCAGCAGAACTTCAGTCTTCACATGGCATTCTCCCTGTGTGCATGTGTGGCCAAATTTCCCTTTTTTTAAAGGACACGAATCATATTGGATTAGGGGCCTATCCTACTCTAGTATGACCTCATCTTAACTAATTATATCTGCAATGACCTTATTTTCAATAAGGTTACATTCTAAGGAACTGGGGGTTAGAAATTCAACACAGAAATTTTGGGGGAACAATTCAACACATAACAAGGTGAGAAAGGATGGGCTATGAAACGGTTGGTTTGATTGCAGGACCCAGTAGAGGCTTCAGAT
>NW_007739443.1:31738-32493 GCF_000696425.1 Galeopterus variegatus | reverse complement strand
CCAGGCTGAACAACTCCCTAAACACATCATCCTGCTCTATATTAAGCCCCAAGCACGTGTTTTCTCTTTTTTGAACTCTAACCATATTTAGAGTGGGCATCACAGTCTAGCCCTTAATTATGTCCTTACGTTATTCTTGGTTCCTGTAAAGAAACTGTTATTGAGCATGTAAAATATATACGAAGCATGTGATACATACAAATTCCAGTTAACCATGACTGTGAAATAGATAGCACTAATCTCATTTTGCAGGTGAAGAAATAGATGCTTAGAGGACATTCTGTAACTTGCTCATAGTCGCACAACTAGCAGGTAGCAGCTGTGGGATTTGAAATCCTGCCTACTTGGCTCTAAAGTTCAATTTCTTTCTGTTATACTGTGTAACTCCCAGACTTGTTCACGGGCTTTTCACGTGAACAGACTTCGCTAACATTCCACTCACTACGAGATCGATTAGAACTCACCGTCAAAACTCCTTTCAGTTCCTCATGGTGAAATGCCAGGTTTTGCAAAATGGATCCCTAAGCCCTCCTTTAGTTTTCATGCTTCACGGTGAATGATCTCCTTTTTTGACTAATGGATTGTTTTGCTGTGAACCAGGAGTTCAGTGATGATTCCCAGAGCTGGTATGTAAGGCAGGGTAGTGGCGACATGGACATGGCTGATGCTGGGTCACCTGCCTTGTGGGTTACTATGGTGTCAGGCTGGACCCTCTGCTTTGAGGTTGGAAGCTCTGTGTCTTCCTCATTTCTCCA
>NW_007739443.1:27834-29788 GCF_000696425.1 Galeopterus variegatus | reverse complement strand
GGCAGAGGCCTCTTTGCATTCTGAACTGTCACTGTCTCCTTTTAGTAAAAACTGATACACCTCCTTCAAAAATGTTGTGTGTTTTCTATGTATTAGATTAGTGTCCATTCCATTAGGTAAATGTCACAACCAACATTTCTTCCGAGGCAGGCCTCAGTCTATCTTGGGCTGTGAGTCACAATACTGTGGGATTCTTAGAAAGCCATTGGTCATGCTAAAAGGGTTTATGATGTGTTGTCTTAAATCTTCTTGACTTCCTAACACAGGGTGTTAGGGCTACACTCTTGGTGTGATCTTTACTCTGAGGCTATTTCTTACTTAAAGAATCTTTTGCTGGCTGGAGAGACTGTCTTGGGCCCTCTATATGTTCACTAAATTCAAAACTGAAAACAATTCCTTACTTAGTTCATCTTTCTCTTTGTGTACTTTATGCAGCTCAAAGAAGTCCACTGGCACTTTCTATATCTCTTTAGCCAGATCCGTGAGTTCACTGGGTACCATTTCTGCCTTGCAAAGTGCCACGGTCCATGGTGTTGCCAAACATTCCACTTCTGCATAATATAAATCACCCTTTCTCTAATCTCCAGAAATTGGTAGCTGAAAGTGGACTGCCATAGCAAAAGTCAAAATGTGTGGCTGGCATAGGCTGAAAGGACAGCAAGGAGACTGTTGGTGGAGGCTGGAGGAGAGTAAGGAGTGTGGTATTGGAGGCTACTATCCCTGCTCACCTTGTCTGTTTGCTGTGCGGGAGACAGAAAATTGGTCTTTTTAGTTCACACGTTTTTGAGTCAGTTGCACCTGGGGAATTGCAGCCGAGGATCCTTGTCCACATCTGGATCTGACTTAGATGATCTTAACTTCAGATGGATGCTAGTCGTTTGGGGGCAAAGATGTGTGGGTGTTTTGCATGTTCCAGGGATGTGGATCGTTGTGGTCAGAGGACACGCTGTGATAGATTTTTTCCCAAAGGTGGCCATGAAATCCTTGTTTTGTGCATTCTGTCTTGCAATGTGACTTTGCCTGTTCTTCCCTCTATAGGTGGGCTCTATTTCCCCTCCCCTTGAACCTAAGCTCGGCCTGCTTTGGCCAGTAGCGTGAGGTAGAGGAGGCCTTGGTTGAACCTGCCTGTGACTGCAGCTACATGAATAACTCCAGCCAACAACACAGGGAGCAGAACACCCAGTTAGCCCAACCAGCCACAGAATCATAAGAAATAGCAAACTATTGTTGTTTTAACCCACTAAGCTTTGGTGTAGTTTATTAGGCAGCAGCAGATGACAGATACAGAGAAAGTGGCCATGTTTCTTGGCTCTCAGATGCTCAGTCCCTTGAATGCTTGTAAAAGCAGCTGTTTCCTTTGCAAGGCCCAAATTACCTGGGAGCCCAGAAGTGATCTTCCTAAACCTTTGCATTGGAGCTCAGCAGGTGTTTAATAGCTCTCCCTGGAGTCCCCATCCCTTCCCTACCCAGCAGCCTGTTCCCTGTGGGCTTGAGAAGATGTGCTGAGAACAGTCACAGCAGCTGGTGGGAACAGGGGCAGGACAGAAGAGCACTGGGAGGGTTATTACTTAGAAACTGGTGGGGAGCCTGGGGGCCGAGGCTGCACCCCTAAGTGGTGTCTGGGAGGGACTAGATGGGCACAGGGCAGGCCCCTCCCCCTTTAGCAGCAAGAAGATGCTCCCCATTCCTTGAATAAACCAGGTGCTCTCCTGTCTCCATGTTCTCCCACCCGGAATGCCCTACCCTTCTTGTATACCAGAGGAAGCCCTGCTTCATGTTAGAAATTCATTCACACATCTTCTCTGTGATGCTTTTCTTAACTGCCTGGGCAGAGTCGACCAATCCTCCTTCTGTTCTCACAATGCACTCCTTAGAACACTATCACACTGTTCACTCTTACTATAGTCTGGCTTGTCTGCTGAGTGTTTTACCAGGTAGGATTGTATTGCACTAA
>NW_007739443.1:25736-26770 GCF_000696425.1 Galeopterus variegatus | reverse complement strand
AGCTGGAAGAAGGTTGCATTCCAACCTTCTCTTTAAGCATATTCTTTAAAAATTGCACACATCCTTTCTGCTTATACCTTTGGCCAGAGCTTCAGGTGAAGCTGGGAAATATGACTTTTAATACCAGCTAAAATTGAGAATTATGTTTCTAAGAAATGGGGAGATGATTAATATATAAGAAGAATAATTAGTGGGCTTTGTCAAAGAAATATCTATCATTCTCATTAGAACAGCCTTCCTGAGGCAAGAAAACATACCCCATTCATCCATGTTTCCCCAAGAATGAGCACCTCTGTGCCTGATACATGGCAGATGTTTGGGGACAATGATGTAGCAACCCTGCTTGCTGCTGGCTAAAATGTTGAAGGACACTCTGTTCTGGGGGGCACTGGAACAGAGTCCGGGCCAGTTCCCCCTATCTCAGGACATAACATTCTCAGAATACTCTTATTCTGGAGAACTGTAAGCAATAAAGGGGGGAGAACTGGGTCGGTCCAGGCCCAACCAGATAACAGCCCTGCAATTTGGGTGTTCATTCATTTAATCAGTTAACTAATAGATATTTATTGGCTACCTGTGTGGTGTCAGGATCTTTGCTGGGTCTCACGGAAGGGCACAGAGATAACCTAGATAACCAGTGCGGTCATTGCCCTAGAGAAGCTGATAATCTACGAGGGGAGATGGTAGAGCAAGACTTCGCAACACACCTAACACATATGGAAACAGAAGTTTGCAGCCTATGGCTGGGGAGGGGACTGAGGAGGAAGGAGTGACTATTTGGCCTGATGGGGCCAGAGAGGGCCGCATAACAGAGAAAGACTCTGGAAAGGGAAATGAACCATCTTCTATAGGAAGAGAGGATTGGGGTGGATTCCAGGAGAAAGAATTTTGCCCTCCCTCTCATTCCATTCTCCATATGACAACCAGATTTAAAAACATATGATGGTGTCATTTCCATGCTTCCAACCCTAGTGGTGTTTCATTGCCTCAGAATAACCCCAAATATCCTTTAGCGAGGAGATCTCTCCAGCCAC
>NW_007739443.1:14543-24419 GCF_000696425.1 Galeopterus variegatus | reverse complement strand
GGCAATTGATTCCAGAGTTAACCACCCAGAGTGGGCTCTTACTTGATTTCCCAGGTTCTCACTTTTCCAGTGAAGCTAAGTGAGGAAAAACAAGTTTTGTGTTTCAGCGGTGGGGAGCTTCATCAAGTGACACAAGCGTGTCATCCTCTGTCAGGCCCTGCAGTGGCTCCCGTCACCTGCATTTTGATTCTGAGCCACTCCTGGAACCCTGCCCCTGACAGCCCGTCTTGCAGGCCAGGCTCCCTCTGGCCTCCACGCCTTTAACTGCGCCCTCCCCTGTGCCGGGGGAGCCCCGCCTCCCACCCTCACCTCCCCCAGTGCTGCCTGTCCCTCCTGGCCCAGTTCGACACCCCTCTGCACTCCCTGCAGGCTACCTTGCTCTATGGGACTCAGCGATCACACATTCTACTCCCTGCAAAGACTCACAGAACCATGGAGGCAGGCTGTGGAGGTCGTTAGGACCCAGCTCCTCTTTCAGCAGGAGGGGAAACTGAGGAGGAGTGAACCGTTCAGGTCATATAGCTGTGGAAGAAGCAAAACCAGGAACAGACTTCACGGCATGGGACCCAAGTTCACTACCTGGAACTGCCTCACTGGGCCCTGAGCACGTGGCCTCCTGGATTATTATTTAACTTTCCAGCATACGACTGATTTCTTCAACAAACTCGTGAGCTCCTGGGAGAACTGAGATCATTTACCTGTGTGTAAATGTCTGCCACATAGTAGCTCTTCAAGAAAGTACCACTGATGTGAGATACTTCAGATAAGACTGTTTCTTTGCTCTCTGCTAGCTCCTGCCCTTAATTTTAGGGCAGTGATGACCTGGGGACAAGACTGTTAACTTAGAAGCACAAGATGAGGCACAGGNTTGTTGAACTGAGAAAGAGAACACCTTGCCTGCAGGCTCATTTGGAGATCTAAGTGAGATGCCAGGAGCACGGTGCCTGCAAGGGGCTTCGAGCCAGTGGCTGCCGTTAGCACAGATGGGCTTCCTTTGAGTCTGAGGGTCAGGGGTAGGGGACCCTTTACAGTGGAGTGGACATGTGAGCATTTGATGAACACATGAACAAGTGGGTGAAGGGAGAGAAGAGAGTAATGGTTGCTCCCGTGTCACCAACTCTGGCCATGGGGATCTGCAGGCCGGGAAGGGATGGGGCCAGCAGGTGGGGGATGGTCCCCCACTGTCTGCTCTGTGGGCACCAGAGACCATGCACAGGGGACCCAGGGCAACAGGGGACAGGCCTGAAAGGAAGCAGCTTAACTTACCTGGTGTTTCTTGGGCATTCAGCTTTGTACCTATGATATAAAAACTTCTTAGTTTATTTCATTTGTTTAGGAACCAAGATGACGAAGGATGGAAAATACCAATTTCACTAAAACTATAACTTTTTCTCCCTTTCCTTTTTTCTTTTTTAAAAACCCTGGGCAACTGACCTAGTTTTTTATTCCCTTTGAACTCAACTGAGGCAGATCTTCTTCAAAGCAGGGTTGTAACATTCAGCTTCTTCCCTCTATGTGGGTCAGGATGACTTTTCCAGGTGCTAAAAAAAAAAAAAAAAAAAAAAAGGGGAGCTGTGAACACCATCTTTTAAAGCTGCCTCAGTGCCCAGAGCTCTTTTGGAATTTTCTTTTAGTTTCCTCCGCAGCCCTAAGTGCTTAAGTCACGGCAGTTAGCGGGGAAAGTGTGGCAAGGAAGATATTTACTATTTGATTTTCTGCTAAAGGACTTTTCGAAGGGAGGAGCTGGGGGAGATGCACAAAGCATTGTGCTGTGTCTTTACATTACTGGGGTCCCATGTTGGGCGGGTTGGGGCGAGTTACCCGTCTTCCACTCATCATGGGAAAAACACCTAACCAAGAGTCAGGGAGCCAGTTTGTGAACGGTGTGGTCTTGGATAAGTCACAAACTTCTTTGTGAGTCTTCATCTGAAAAGGTCCCCTTCAGCCCTTTGGTTCTCTGATAGCTCTGCAATTTAGATGTGGGTTGAGGGTGGAGGGGAATCTCTCAAGGAACTCTAAAAGTAGAAACATCCTGCCAGTAGCACTAATAATTCCTTGCTGTGCCAGCCCTGCAGGAAGCTGCGCTGGGGGAATAGACAGGGGGATGAACAGTCTTCTCCCAGTGTGATCTGACCCACTCTTGAAGGCGAGTCTGCTCCCAAATCTCCCCTGACTGGCATGCCTCTACTTTGAAATTTCATCATTAGAAAGCCATTCCTTTGAGTGAGACATTACTGAATTCAAGAGTTTGGGGTAAAAAAAAAGGAATTTTGGAAATTTTGGTTATTTGAGGACTTTATCAGACCACTTTTCAAAAAGGCAGCTGGCTAAGGACATCGCAAACAAGGTGGATTTGAAGGAGCAAGGTGGATGGAAAAGTCTGGAGTGCTTGGATGGGGGGCAGGCGGGCCTCTGTGACATTCTGAGCAAGACCCCCATTCCTGCAGATGAATAGCCAGGGTCAATAATATCCCAATTGTGCTGAGGCCCAGAAGGCCCTGTCTACATTCCTCTGGAAAGAAGTTTAGGTTGTGTTCAACTTCATGCCCCTCTGTGGCAGCCCCCACTTTCCACCCCCATTTCCAGGACCCTATACTCAGAACGTCAGTGAGCCCCAGAGCCCAGCCCCTCTGTCCAGCAGATCTGTCCTGCTCCCTCCCCTGAGCTCAGAGGTGCTTCAATTACTTCTGGCAGCCCAAGGCCCAGGTGTGTTCCCACTGTCTCCTAATGCAAGGTTCTTAGAGACCGCTGTTACACATTTTAACAAATAACGGTAGCATCGAGGCAAGGACTTTTATCGCAACATGAACACTGTAATTTCAACCTTTTAGGGCAACCAATCTATGGAATCCAATCCAATAGGGAGGATGCAGGGTTGAGTTTCAGCCGTGAGCTGCTGTTTTCTGGGAAGAGGAATGTTCTGCAAAGTCTTGGGCTGGAACTGAGGGTACTACTCCCCCAGGGCTCAGTGATGTTAGAAACACAAATGGTAATTCCTGGAGCTGAGCCAGCAAACAATGACCTGGAAAGTGAGCTCTGTTTCACTCACTCAGCCATGTCTGGGTAACACTGATTGCTTTCAATATGCCTGAGCTTGGTGAGTGTAGGGAGAGCCTCTGCTACCATCAACACTCACATCATCTCCACGACTGCTAATGCTGGCTAACGCTTATTGTGTGATTACTAGGTGCTATGCTAAGTACTTTGAACAGATTGTTACAATTGATGCTCAGTCCAACTCTATGACGTAGGTACTAGAATTAGTCCATTTCTACATATAAAGAAACCGAGGCTTAGAGAGATCACTGTGCCTGAGGGTACCAGCTTAAAAGTCAGAGAACAAGAGGCTCATCCTCAGAGAACCTGAGTCCAGAATCAGCCCTGGCCACCATCCCTGTCCACTGTCTCCCTGCAAAGATGACAAGCACTTTCCTGCAGTGATTAGGTTCCTGGGGGCAGTGGGGGGTGATGAACATAAATAATTATAACACACGCGGTGGGTACCATACTAGAGGCTCTGCAAAGTCCTTTGGGGGGGACTCATCCATTTATTCTAGAGAGTTCTTGAGAGCAACAGGCTGCGTGCTGGAGATATGGCAGCTATGGGAGTGAGCTCAAGGAATTGAAAGACTCGGTCTCTCATTTCATGGAGCAGTTCTGAGCAGTTCTGGGCAGTTCTGGTGTTCAAATGACAAAGGCACATGACAAAGTCTGGGGTTTCAGTTGTCTACAACCAAACATGGAATACTTCTTTGTTGTGGCACCACTGGAGATACCCATAGGACCTTTCCCCGCTCTGTGTTGAGAGATGAACCTGAAGCACAGTCTTTCCTTTGTCAGTAGCTCAAAGGGACGGGAAAGGCAGGTTGTGTGCCAGTGTGCTATGTGGCTGCTCTAATGGAGTGCATGGCCATGGGAAAGAGAGACAGAAGTGAAGCTCCATGGGTCTCAGGATGGATGCCAGGGGGCATCAGTTGAGCTGGGTCTTGCAGGAGCAGTGATCTTCCAGATGGAGAATGGAGGAAGAACATATAGGTAACGACGATTCTTTGCTTTGCCAAGCTTTAGTCAGGCTCCTGAACCTTCTCCTACACCCCGCCCCTGTACACTTCCTTGTAAGATCCAGGCAAGAACCCTGATAAGTCGGTTTAGCAAGAACACCTGACCCTCCATATCTGCTTTGCTTCCTCCTCCTGCACCATCTCCCAGGTGATGTCTGACCACCCTGGCCTGTCTTCAGCAAGAATCCTGTTAGGCCAGTTAGCCAGAATCCCCCTCAGCCTTGATGTGTCCTCTCAGTAGTTTTCCATCCACTGATCCCCACCTCACTGCTTGACTATAAATTCCCACTTGCCCCTGCCGTATTCAGAGTTGAGCTCAATACCTCACACACTGCACAACCCTGTTGCAATGGTCCCTGTACCTATTGCGACGGTCCTGAATGAAGTCTTACTTCCTGTGCTTTAGCAAATGTCATTGAATAATTTTTCTTTAGCCCAGCCAGCAGGAGGGCATGGCATGATGGGACTCGAGGTGGGCAAAGGATGAGTGGTGCGAGGGCACAGGGCAGTGGTGGGCTGGGAGCTTGAGTAGGGCTGGATTGGTAAGTCGGGGCCGGGCTGGGAAAGAGACCTTGTGCCACTCTAAGGATTTGGCTTTTAACCCTCAAGCAATAGGAAACCAGTACAGGATTTTCACCAGAGGGCAGAATTGGCTTTTTTCTTTCTTCTTCCTCTTTCCCTTCCTCCCTCCCTCCCTCGCTTCCTGACTCTCAAATCAGCCCTCAGGATGGATGGGGCACGGACAGAGTGCAGAAGGGAGCCAGGTGGAAGGTGGCCTCGGGAGCGCAGAGCACTGGTCATTTGGCCCCGGGCCAGTGGTGGTAGCAGCGATGCCAGTGAGGCAGAGAGCTAGTCAGGAGCAGAAGTCCTAGGCTGTAATGACCAAGCAGATTTTGAGAAAGAGGACAAAGCAAAGGTCAGAGTTCCAGATGAGTTTTAGTATTTACTCTAACTCAGTAACTGGGCATATGAGGATAAAATTAACTGAAAGAGGAAATATGGGAGAGGAGGGTCAGATTTGGGGGTCAGTTAATCAGTTTGAGTCCAAAGGGGTTTAGAGAACTTGTGGAATACTTACGTGACGATGTCCACGGGACAGGCAGAAGGAAAGACGAAGATTGGTGCGTCATGGAGCCGTGGGAGGGACGCCTTGGCCCAGCAGAGCTCCTGAGTCAAGATGGCATCAGTCTGTCTGGTGACAGAGCTGGAGCCACACCAACGAGCATTTTAAAAGACAACTGAAGAGCACATGGCAGAGAGGACGGAGGAGACAGAGCGGACACTGAGCAGTGGGACCGGCTCAGCAGCAGCAGCAGCTGGTGCTGTGAGGAACAGTAGTGGTGTGACACTTGAAAGTGCCACTTCTCACTCCCATGACACCAGTTCCCAGGACAGTAGGAGGCATGGACAGATACGTGTGGAGACAGCCGTCTTACATCACTCTCTCAAGAAACTTCGATGTGGGGAATGAGAGAGAAAGAGCGTAACCAGAGCTGCAGACAGGCTGGACGGGGGATTGTGTTTTAAAGACACAACAGAGTTGACCATGTCATTTGCCTTCTGCATGGTGACAATCAGAAATGGTGAGTAAAATAATAGAAAATCAAGAAATTGTCTGATTTTACAGCAAACCTAAACTGAAAAATGTTTGTTTTCTTGAGTACAATAGTGAGGCAAAGCAACACTACTTATTTCTATGTTGACAATTATTTCTTATTATTTTAGGTCATGTTTAATCCAGTGGCTCAGATGACATTTGCACTTTCTGCCCAACACATTAACCTCGCAGCTGAAAGGTGCCCGCAGGGTGAGGGCCTGTGAGACCACAGGTGCTTTATCTATGTGAACAGCGGTGCCAGACACCTGGAGGATGGCACTCACGATCTAGGCTTCAGTTCTTTCTTTTCTTTTCAAATTACACTCTCATGTTTAAAACTGAGTTAAATTAGGAGAATCTTGTTACTCTGGAGCTTTATAAAAACATTCCTGGTTATAAGAATTTAAGAAATAGCTAAATAACAGAATAGTTTATTCTGTTATTTAACACTCTCTCTCTCTCTCTCTCTCTCTCTCTCTCTCTCTCTCTGTAACAAGAGACGTTCATTTTCTTGTCTGGCCTGGAATCCCTTGGGTGATCCCTTTCAAAAGGCACAGGAAGAGCCAGCCGAGTAGGTGCCCCTTGTGCTGGGACCAGGCACAGCTGACTCTGAGCAGCCTCCCCCTGAGGTATCAGGTCATTGCTGAAGGGACTGAGCCAGCTTGCATGAGGAGCTCAAGAAAATTGCTCCATCAAATGCCACATTAGAGAGATGTAGTGTGTTCACCCAGAGAAGTCCTGACCAGGGCCCTGTGACAACGAAGCTCCTAAAACTAAAAAGCAAGCAAACGAACAAAAACTGTTGAGGACAGAACTCAGCGATTATGAGGCTAATTTGAGCCCATGGGTGGCTGCATCCATGCTGCCACAAGCACCTCCAGACACTGCCACCCTGGCACAGGGGTTGCTCTGGCAGACTGGCTGAGATTGGGACTTGCATTACAGCACAGTGGCCTGGGAGATCAGAAGGATGCATCAAAATCAATGCTCCCCTTGAAGAGAATCCTCTTCAAGACCCCATCAGATTTCACACAAAGCATTTAATTTCAAAATGCAGGTGTGGGTATTACAGNTGGAGGATGGCACTCACGATCTAGGCTTCAGTTCTTTCTTTTCTTTTCAAATTACACTCTCATGTTTAAAACTGAGTTAAATTAGGAGAATCTTGTTACTCTGGAGCTTTATAAAAACATCCCTGGTTATAAGAATTTAAGAAATAGCTAAATAACAGAATAGTTTCTCTCTCTCTCTCTCTCTCTCTCTGTAACAAGAGACGTTCATTTTCTTGTCTGGCCTGGAATCCCTTGGGTGATCCCTTTCAAAAGGCACAAGAAGAGCCAGCCGAGTAGGTGCCCCTTGTGCTGGGACCAGGCACAGCTGACTCTGGGCAGCCTCGCCCTGAGGTATCGGGTCATTGCTGAAGGGACTGAGCCAGCTTGCATGAGGAGCTCAAGAAAATTGCTCCATCAAATGCCACATTAGAGAGACGTAGTGTGTTCACCCAGAGAAGTCCTGACCAGGGCCCTGTGACAACGAAGCTCCTAAAACTAAAAAGCAAGCAAACGAACAAAAACTGTTGAGGACAGAACTCAGCGATTATGAGGCTAATTTGAGCCCGTGGGTGTATGCATCCATGCTGCCACAAGCACCTCCAGACACTGCCACCCTGGCGCCGGGGTTGCTCTGGCAGACTGGCTGAGATTGGGACTTGCATTACAGCACAGTGGCCTGGGAGATCAGAAGGGTGCATCAAAATCAATGCTCCCCTTGAAGAGAATCCTCTTCAAGACCCCATCAGATTTCACACAAAGCATTTAATTTCAAAATGCAGGTGTGGGTATTACAGAATGAAAGCCAAAAAGGCACAAGACGTGCCTTTTCATTATTCCTGCTTGGTGCAGGGTGACCAGAACATTTGTGTTCTTTTTAAACAATGGCAACCAGTTCATTTTCTTGGTGCCCATCCCACCCTGATGTAGGGAATTCCAGCCCCTCATCAGGAAGGTGTCTGTTCCCTGAGCCCCAAGGACAGAGCAGGTAAGGTTGAGTGAAGGTGTCCATTATTGGTCACCACTGTCCCCTTCATCCCCATCCTCCACGCCACCCCCCCCCAGTATACACACTCTCTGTCTGCTTTCCCAAGGCTATCCAAAGGCAATGTAAGATTTCCACAAGGACTGTGGGCAGTCCTTATCCTATGAATCATCTAATCAATCTGATGGGCAAATCCTTTATACCATTTACAATATTATTTTTAGGATAACGTGATGTTCACTCATCAGCTTTGATAACTCATTACTATATAAACAACCCTGCATGGATACCATGCTAACAGTGATTCACTGACTGGTGTGACCAGTGTTTCATTCATTCTGCTAACTTTTATTGAGCATCTACTCTATGCCAGGAGCTACACTAGGGGCTGGTGATGAAGACAGAGACATGGTCCCTGGCTCATGACAGCAGACAGATGTGCAAACAAAGAAAATATGATGTGACATCTCCTCTAATGGTGCTAAGTATACAGGGCAGGAAAAAGTAGAAGTCACGTGAACAAGTCTGACTGGGGACTCAAGAAAGATGTCACAGAGCCCCTACCACTTGTGCTGAGATCTAAAGAAAGAGGATGAGCTCAGCAGGTGACACACAGGAGGGGGGATTCCAACCTAAGAGATGGGAAACAGGCAGAATTATGTACGTTTGAGGAAACAAACAGCTTACTGTGACTCTGTCATGGAATATGGGGCAGTTCAGAGTGCCCACCTGTAGAGGATGCATAAAGCATCTGTACTTCACAGGGCCTGGTTTTCCAAAGCCTTGAAGTTTCAAATATTGACCTTACAAAAACCAGGAAAATTTCCCCAGGCTATTGAGTCTCTGTTGTAAGATAAAGAGTGACAGAAGAAGCATCTGCTCTATGATAATATTGGGAGACTTGATCACATCTCTCAGCATTGGACAGATCATCTAGGCAACAAATTAACAGAGTAACCATTATTCTTTCAGAAGGAGAGAAGAAATCTAGGGCTATTAGAGGCGGGAGGAGGAGCGAGAGGGGGATGGGGAGAGACTGGACAGGGGGCATAAAGAATAATTATGATTTGTAACAATATATATGCTAGTAGTATTGATTTAATTAACATATCTCAATGTTCAACCCCCAAAATATGCATAATCGATTTTGATTCAATAAATTAAATTAAACAAACAAGAAAACAGACAAAAACACCAAAACACCCAGGGAATGAGGGCGGTCCAGCTTCAGTCCCCAGCAGGGAGCAATTGTTCGGTCCACGTCTGTCATTTCTCGGAGGGGCCACAAGGGGGTAGTGTTGCACCGCCGTCCCGCCTGATCAAAGCGCAGACGTCAATCAAAGCTCCTTACANTGTTCTTTTTAAACAATGGCAACCAGTTCATTTTCTTGGTGCCCATCCCACCCTGATGTAGAGAATTCCAGCCCCTCATCAGGAAGGTGTCTGTTCCCTGAGCCCCAAGGACAGAGCAGGTAAGGTTGAGTGAAGGGCTCCATTATTGGTCACCACTGTCCCCTTCATCCCCATCCTCCACGCCACCCCCCCCCCAGTATACACACTCTCTGTCCACTTTCCCAAGGCTATCCAAAGGCAATGTAAGATTTCCACAAGGACTATGGGAAGTCCTTATCCTTTGAATCATCTAATCAATCTGATGGGCAACTCCTTTATACCATTTACAATATTATTTTTAGGATAACGTGACATTCACTCATCAGCTTTGATAATTCATTACTATATAAACAACCCTGCATGGATACCATGCTAACAGTGACTCACTGACTGGGGTGACCAGTGTTTCATTCATTCTGCTAAATTTTATTGAGCATCTACTATATGCCAGGAGCTACACTAGGGGCTGGTGATGAAGACAGACACATGGTCCCTGGCTCATGACAGCAGACAGATGTGCAAACAAACAAAATATGATGTGACATCTGCTCTAATGGTGCTAAGTATACAGGGCAGGAAAAAGTAGAAGTCACGTGAACAAGTCTGACTGGGGGACTCAAGAAAGATGTCACAGAGCCCCTACCACTTGTGCTGAGATCTAAAGAAAGAGGATGAGCTGAGCAGGTGACACACAGGAGGGGGGATTCCAGCGTAGGAGATGGGAAACAGGGAGAATTATGTACGTTTGAGGAAACAAACAGCTTACTGTGACTCTGTCATGGAATATGGGGC
>NW_007739443.1:10900-13769 GCF_000696425.1 Galeopterus variegatus | reverse complement strand
GCTGCGCACACGTGCGCCCCGGGGCTCCTGGCACCCCTTGCTCCGCGCCTGTCCGTGAGCGCTGCCGCCTGCCAGCCCGGGTGCCAGGCTCGTCTGCCTTGAGCCCTGCCTGTGAAGGCGGCGCTGGTGGCATCGGCACGTTCCACAGCAGGACACGGGAGCCCCGGATCACAGTTCGTGCTGGGCGCGGTCGTTTAGGGCCCCGACTCTGCCGAGGCTGTGCGGACAGCGGGCCTCGCCGCTGCTCTTTGGCTCCGCTTTATTCGGGGACACTGTGGCGGTCGGAAAGCATCAGCTTCTTGAACCTGAACATTTCGGCTAAAGGAATACGTGAAAAGGAAAGCGTGTTGAGTAACTCCCGCATCTAGCGGTGCTATTTATAGTTCTGGAGAAAACTGGAAACGACCTCAGTGCCCAGAATTCGGGAAATGGGCACAAAAGGGCGTGGAGACAATGGTGTCGCTGCCACACAGTGAAATGTCGCGCAGCTGTTAGAGTGCCCGGCATGGGGCCTGTCCCCGTGGAAAGAGGCCCGGAAATAATGAAGTGAAAACCTCACAAATGAGCTTCTGGATGCTGATTAGGATGAGATCGTGTATTCGTCAGAAATGTCAGAGCCCATGTGACGTGGTATATAGTTCAGTACCCACGTGACGTGGTATATAGTTCAGTACCCACGTGGCTTCTTTCCTGTAGACCAGGGAAAGTGCACAGTTTCTCACAAAAGAGAACTGTGATTTCTGTGCATGGGCCCTAAGGGAGGGTCCTGAGGGTGAGGTGAGCCTGGAGTCGTTTCTGTTATTCCGGACAAGTTGCTCACTTCCTGGGCCTCAGTGTCTTGCTCTGTGCCACTAGGAGAATCGGGCGAGGTGGAGAGTCACAAACACACACGCCTGGAGTGTTCAGGCGTGTGATGTAAATGTGTGAACGGGGCCAAGCAAGACAATAGGGAGTGCTGAGGCCTGGGGACACTGAAGAATGCGTGCCCTGCCTACAGGCCTTAAAAATGGCCACCGAAAGGTCTTTGGGCCCTCACTTTGGCAATCTCGGGATGAGGTGCTCACTGAGTCTGCAGTGACACTGGTGAGGGTAAGAGGGACATCACTCATATCACGCTCCTGCTTAAGAAATCCCAGTGGCCTTCTCTTAGGCCTCGGATAAAATTCTTGTGCCTGCCCTAGGAGGGGTCCCGGACCCACCGGTCTGCCTCTCCCACCAGGCAACTGGTTTTTCTTCTTTTTTTTTTTTTCAACTCAGTTCAGCCAAACGGGCTTTCCTGCTGTTTCTTGAACCGTCCACGCTGGTTCCCGCCTCAGGCCCTATTGCTATTCCCTTGGCCTGGACTATGCACTGTCCCTGCTCAAAGACACCTCCCCGGACCACCTGCCTAAAGTGGCAAACATACCACTGCCCCGTTATCCACTAAAGAGCTTACTTATCACTGGTACTTATCACTGTGACTGGGACTTAGCATTCCCTGGAATTCTGTGCCTGCTTGTTTACTGCTTATTGTCTGCCTCTCCCCCACCCAGTATAAAGTTCCATGCTTATCTGTCCTGTTCGCCCAGTGCAGTACCTGGCCAGAGGGTGGGGCCCCTACCAGCTGCGGACCCCGCCGAGGGTAGGAGTTCTGTCCCACTCACCGCTAGGAGCAGAGTCCACTCCAACGCCCTTAACAAGCTCGAGGGTTTGATCTCTGCCTTGGGTTGAACGTCACCCCAGGGTGGGAAATCCTATTATGGTCATTGAAAGGTGGGGCCTTGGAGAGGTGATTAGATTGAAGGACCAAGCCCTAGTGGATGGACTAAAAATAGTGGGCAGGGGCGTGGTTTGAGGGATTTAGAAGAAAAGTACTTGACAGGTTAGTCTCTCTGCTTCCACCATCTTGCAGCGTGAGACCCGTGAGTCACTATCATCACCACCACCAGGGGTGTTCCTTGGACTTTGGACTTGCCAGCCTCAGAAACTGTAAGCAATACATTTCTTTTTCTTTATAAATGACATAGTCCCAGGTATCTTGTTATAAGTGACAGAAATGGACTAATACAGTGTCCCGCAGAAAGAAGCCTGGAGGTCGTCTGAAATCATCAGCCCCTCTGGACCCTCCCTGATTCTCAGCTCGACTCCTCTTCCATTCACAGTTCCCTCCCCAACTTGGCCTTGAGCCCTCCTGGCAACCTATTGGCAATTGTGCTTCAGATTCCTTCTGTTTTCTTATTGTAGCCACCGTCCAGGTTAACTGTGGCCTCAGGATCCCTGCAGTGTGCACTCCTTGGTGGCTGCCTGCCTTCCAGGGTCACCCTGTGAAGCAGCAGTGCAGGAGCTGCTGCTGAGTGGAGCTCGTGGGTACCGTGAGAAGAGTGTCCTACTGTGCCTCACCTACCATGGCTTCCGTTTCCCTGTGCTTTCCCCAGGCCTCCGTACATGCAATTCCAGCCAGAGTTTGCGTTCTGCCAACTAAACCTGAAAGCCATTGTCCGCCTGCCCAGGCACCACAAAACCCGCAAGCTACGGACGAGGTCATTAACTCTGTTCGCCTTCTCAGATGAAGCACATCAAGCCTTTTCTGACCTGCCCTTTTGGCCCACGCTTGTAGTTACAGCCACACTTCTCACTGTCACATGCTGGCTCAGGGAGCGTGCATCCTGTCACTTGCCTCGTCAGCAGCTGTGAGGAGTGGGTCCCAGGGAACTAGGTGTGCACTAGCTGCTGTCTCGTGTTTCACAGTTATTGTCCTGAGTGCGTCCAGGATTTCAGCCTCAACATAATACAACCGTGACTCTTGTGGCTTGTACGCTGCGCTGATATTTCTAGGGAAAGGGGAGGTCAATGCAGGGACCCCTCCCCCTCGACTTACAAGGATGGCAAA
>NW_007739443.1:2151-7946 GCF_000696425.1 Galeopterus variegatus | reverse complement strand
GGGATTCGCCATTATACATGTTGCTGGTGTCAGAAGTGGACCCTCCCTGGGCTTTGAATGAATGAACGTGATCTCTGCCAAATTCTCCTGTGATCCAGTGTGCCAAGTTCCTAACACAGGGCGGGCTTGAACACACTGAGGGGCCTGGACAAAAACGTGTATCTAGACGGCTTCTGCAGTTGCACTGACAGTCCGTAATCCTCCCACAGCTTAATGACACTTCAGATGGTACTGCATGAAAGAAAAGAAAGTCTGGAGGCTGGCAATCCAGAACCATGTTGCCGTTCCCAGAAAGCATCAGGAATCCTGGTTCCTTTCGTATTTCTGCCCCACCATCCTTAGTGCATAACCTCTGTCCCCGGGATAGCAGGATGACAGACTAAGTCCTGGCAATCATTCCACAGTCTAGCCAGGACGGGGAACAGTGGCAAGGGCCAAGATGGCACTTCCTCCCGCCCCCCACCAGCTGAGTGAGCTTCTTTAGCATATTTCCTAGCAGCCCTGCCCAGTGACTTCTGCTTACACCTCACTGGCCACCCCTACCTGCAGAGGGAGCTGGGAAATGTAGTCTTTCCTGGGCACATTGACACCCTGAATAAATTTGGGGTCTGTTCTTAAGGAATGGTAGAGGGGATATTGGACAATGAAAGAAGTGGCTTCCTAACTGTTCAGTCGATAGATAGTCAATGTAAGTGAGTGGGAAAGGACTTAAACTCGCCTTTGGGACAGGGACGTGAGGGTGTAAAGAGTGACCCGAGCTGTTTGCTCCCTCTTGGGGGTGGCAGCACCATGATCTCTAACTCCCAAGCCTGCCCCCCACTCAGCTCCAGCCATGGTTGCGTCAGGCTCTTTTCCTTTCTGTCCTCAGAGCACCGGCCTGGGCCAGCGCGCGCCCCTCTGCACCCCCCTCAGTTGTTGGCAGTTTTCTGCAGACCTCGGCCCTTCCCCGGTGCTCCTGCACAGCTGGAGGTAGGGCCCTGGAAGATGGGACTCAAGCACTACTCCATGTTCTAGTCGTGGTGTGGATAAACCTGACTTTTGTGTCCTTTTTCTTATTGTCTTAGTCCATTTTCTGTCACTTACAGTGGAATCCCTGAGCCTGGGTAATTTATAAAGAAATGGAATTTATTTCTGACAGTTTTGGAGGCTGGGAAGGACTAGGGGGCACGTCAAGGTCCAGGGGGCACATCTGGTGAGGGCCTTGTTCCTGGTGGGGACTCTCTGCAGAGTGCAGGGCATCACATGGTGAGAGGGCAAGAATGTGTCACTTGGTCTCTTCCTCTCCTTAGAAAGCCACCAGTCTAGGCTCAGCATAAGCCGTTAATCCGTTAATCTACGCATGGATGAATCCATTCATGAGGACACAGCCGTCACGATTCAATCACCTCTTGAAAGGCCCCACATTTCAGATACATACTGAGGATGAAACTTCAACATGAGCTTTGGTGGGGACATTGAAACCGTCCCAGTTATGCCGTAGGCATGCACTGATATGTAAAAATTGTCATTTGGATTCAGTGCGTATCATGCATTGTCTTCACACTAGCCCTGAGTCACACACTCTAATGTTTGGTTTTTTCCCCCAATATTTCTTATCATGCTAAAATACACAGAGGGCAAAATTACCCTCTTAGCCATTTGTAAGTATCTAGTTCAGTGGCATTAAGTACATTCACATGTTGTAGAACCATAACCACCACTGTCTCTGTAACTCCTTCCATCTTGCAAAACTGAAATTCTGTACCCATTAAACACTGACTCCTGGGTCCTCCCCTCAACTCTCCCAGCCCAACCCGTGTCTGCCAACATGCCATTTTCTGTCTCTATGAATTCGACTATTCTAGGTACCTCATATACGTGGAATTATACAGTATTTATTGTTTGCGATTGGCTTATTTCACCTGACATGGCGTCCTCGAGGCTCGTCTGTGTTGTAGCGTGTGTCAGAATTTCCTGCCTTTGGGCCGGCCTGTGGCTCACTCGGGTGAGTGTGGTTCTGATAATGCCAAGGCCATGGGTTCGGATCCCATATAGGGATGGCCGGTTAGCTCACTGGGTGAGCGTGGTGCTGACAACACCAAGTCAAGGGTTAAGATCCCCTTACCGGTCATCTTTTATTTAAAAAAAAAAAAAAAAGAATTTCCTGCCTTTGTAAGGGGGAATAGTGTTCCACTGTGTGGATGTACCCCATTTTGTTTATCCGTTCATCTGCCCGTGGATGCTCAGGTTGCTCCCACGTTTTAGCTATTGTGAAGAATGCTCTTCTTCACATCACGGGGGCACATGTGGTGCTTTAAAACCCTGCTTTCATCCTCCTGGGTATGTATGCAGAATAGAATTGCTGGATCATATGGTAATTTTATTTTTAATTTTGGGGGGAGCCTGCATACTTTTTAAAATTTTTTTAAAGATGACCGGTATGGGGATATTAGCCCTTGACTTGGTGTTGTTAGCACCACGCTCTCCCGAGTGAGCCACGGGCCGGCCCTCTCCACGCTGTTCTCCACAGCAGGTGCTCCATTTCACGTTCCCGTGAACAGTGAGTGCACAAGGGCTCCAGTGTCTCCACGTCGTCACCAACACGTTTTCCGTTTTTGTGACAGTAGCCATTTTAACGGACGTAAGCTGATATCTCGTTGTACTTTTGACTTGCGTGTCCCTAATGACTAGTGATGTTGAGCATCTTGTTTGGTGATTATTGGCCACTTATGTATCTTCTCTGGAGAAATGTCTATTCAAGACTTTTGGCCATTTTCTGATCAGGATGTTTGCTTTTTCATTGCTCAGTTTTGTCTGAGCTGGTGTTTTTGCTTTTTGGTTTTCGTTTTGCTTTTGGTTTGTTTGTTTATCTGAGTATATTTTCTTTTTATTTTCTAGAATAATTTAAAAAATTTTTGGCCACAAAGCAAGTCCTGATACATTTTAAAAGACTAAGATCAAAGAAAATATGTTGTCTGACCACAATAACAGAAGGAAATTTAGAAAATTCACAAATGTGTGGGAATTAAACACTCTCCTAAATAAACAGTGGGTGAAAACAAATATCACAGGGAAATTAGAGAGTACTTGGAGATAAAAATCAGAGCACGATATATCGAAATTCACAGGATGAGGAAAATTTATACTTGCAAACACCTGTATTAAAATGCTACATTCTTTTTTAAGGTATTAATCTCTGTAAATTTCTTCCTTTATATCCTGGATTTTTTTTTTCTTGTTTCATCGTGTTGTCTAATTGAGTCTTCTCCTCTTTCAGTGAGTTTCCTGAAGATAGGTGCTTGGAATTCCTTTGCAGTCATTTCAAGGCTTTCCTGCTCTGTAGGGCCTGGTATTTGAGAATTCCTGTATTCTTTTGGTGGTGTCATATTTTTGTGGGTTTTCGTATTTCTAGGATCTTTACATTGATGTCTCATCATCTGGTAGAGAGCAGTTGCTTCTTCTGTTACTCTGGAGTGGGTTTTGAAGAGAGAGGCGTCCTCTTCTTTGTCCGATCTCTGCTGGTGACTGTCTGTATTAGTCTGTTTTTCTGTTGTTTATAACAGAATACCTGAAACTGGGTAATTTAAAAAGAAAAGTGGTTTATTCGGCTCATGATTCTGGGACAGCTGCATCTGGTGTGGGCCTCAGGCTGCTTCTACACATGGTGGAAAGCAGCTGGTAGCCAGTGTGTACATGCAGATCACATGACAAGCAGAAGCAAGAGAGAGAGAGAGGGGAGGTGGCAGGGTCCTTTAAACAACCAGCTCTCGTGGGAACTAATAAAGTGAGAACTCCCTCGCTATCCCCACCCACCAGGGAGCGCATTAATGTGTTCACGAGGGATCTGCCCCCATGACCCAAACAGTTCCCAACACTGCCACATTGGGGATCAGATTTCCATATGAGTTTTGGGGGAGACGACACATCCACACTATCATTCTGCCCCTGGTCCCCCAAAAGTCATGTCACTCTCACATACAAAATACAATCATTCCATCCCAAGAGTCCCAAAAGTCTTAGCTTGTTCCAGCAACAACTTAAAAGTTCAAAGTCTCAAGTGAGACCAAATGCAAAACTCCTTCCTGCTGTGAACCTGTAAAAATCAAAAACAAATTTATCTACTTCAAGATGCAATGTTGGAACAGACATTGGGTACACATTCCCATTCCAAAAGTGAGGAATCGGCCAGAAGAAAGGAGAAGCAGGGCGGACATTAAATCTTAAAGCTCCATAATAATCTTCTTTGACTCCATGTCCTGCATGCTGGGGACAATGCACGGAGTTGGACCCCAAAGCCTCAGGCAGCCCTGCCCCCTGGCTGTGCTGGTAGCATCCACCAGGCCTCACTCTTGCCTGTGGCTTTTCCAGGCTGGTGTTGCACGTTGCCAGTGGCCCTACAGTTCTGGGATCCTGGCGGCAGCCTCCACTGCCTTGACTGTACAAGACATTTCCCCTGTGGGGGCTCTCTGTGGGGGCTTTGACCCCACCTTTCTGCTCCGCACTGCTCCAGTAGATGGCCTCTGCAGTGCCTGCGCCCCTGCAGCAGGTCTCTGCCTGGGCCCCACGCTTGTCCATACATCCTCTGAAATATGGGTGGAAGCTGCCATGCCTCCACTGCTCTCACATTCTGCTGACCTGCAAAATTTAACACCACGGGGACACTGCCAAGGTTTCCAGCTTGTGCTCTCCAGAGCTGCTGCACAAACCACACTTGGGGTCGCTTGAGGCAGAGTTACTCCAGCCGGAGTGGCTGAGACAGATCTTGACGTTGTGCTTCCCTTTTCCTTATAAATCCTGGCTTTATGTCATTCCTCCGCCGCCATAACTGAGTGTAGGCCATTGCACGTAGCCATGTAGCTGTCCGAATGCTTTGCTGCTTAGCAGTTTCTTCTGCCATACATTCTGGTTCACAACGCTTAAGTCCCACCTTCCACAAAGTCCTATGACATGGACACAATGCAGCCAAGTTCCTTGTCAGGCCACAGCAAGGTTGACCTTTTCCCCAGTTTCCAGTAAGTCCCTTCTCATTTACATCTGAGACCTCCTCCAAGTGTTCTGTATAGTCCAGATTTCCATAAGCATTCTGGTCACCACCATTTAACCAGTCTCCATAACATTCCAAACTTTCCCTGGTTTTCTCATCTTCTAATCTCCTACCAGCAATTAGGCTTTTTCTAGCCTGCTCCTCCAAATTCTTCCAGCCTCTCCTCCACACCCAGTTCCAAAGCTGCTTGCACATTTTCAAGTATTTGTTATAAGCAACACTCCACTTCTCTGGTACCAGTTTTCTGTATCAGTCACTTTCTGTGTTGCTTATAACAGAATATCTGAAACTGGGTAATTAATAAAGAAAGGAGGTTTATCTCGCTCACGATTCTGGGACAGCTGCATCTGGAGCGGGCCCCAGGCTGCTTCTCATGGAGGAAAGGGCAGGCAGCTGGTGGGTACAAGCAGATCACATGACAAGAGGAAGCAAGAGAGAGAGAAAGAGAGAGACAGGAGGTGCCAGGGTCCTTCAAACTACCAGCTCTCCCGGGAACAAATAAAGCAAGAACTCACTCACTGTCCACACACCCCAGGGAGAGCATCAATCCATCCTGAGGGATCTGACCCCATGAGTCAAACAGCTCCCAGCACTGCCACGGTGGGGGTCAGATTTCCATGTGAGTTTAGCAGGGACAGCACGTCCAAACTCTATCACTCTCCTTGTGTCGGTGTAGTTCAGTGTCTGGCAGGCTGATTGCATGGTATGGGTGCTACTGCTGTGGCATCTGCCGCTTTTCTGGCAGTCTTGGCTGTGGTGGTGGCTGTGCTGG
>NW_007739443.1:0-2035 GCF_000696425.1 Galeopterus variegatus | reverse complement strand
CCACCATCCTGCGCTGCCTCCCTAGAGGAGCTCCGGAGGCCTCGATTGGGAGCCGGGTCTAGACCAAGTCCCTGTGTCTTCGGATGAGGAAAAAGACCCAACTCGCCCAGCGCCACCCCCTCGCCATTGCCAGCAGCCGCCAAGGAGCCCGACACCGCACAGGGGCGCAGCTGCTGCTGCCCTGCCCTTGGTCTGCTCAGCTGCATCCCTTAACCGAGGGGACAACGTGGGGGGACAGGAAGGCCCAGGAGGCGCAACCCCTGCGTCCTGTCTGTGGCACATTTCCCAGGCTCTGTCCTCTAGCGCGGCCTTCCCAGAAGGTTCTGAGTCCTCTCAACAGCAACGACGACAACAACAACACGACAGAGACTGGGATCTGCCATCCCACACGATTGTTTTCCGAGGCCCGTGTCTCTGAGGGTCGCCTGCCTGTCCGAGACGCCTCGTTTCTCTGGCGCGCGCGTGACCTGCAGGGGGCACTGGTGGGCGAGTCTGGACACCCGCCCTCACCCCCGCCTCCGCGTCCTTCTCTGTATGACTGCTAAGGGGTCCCAACCTGTGCACCCTGCCGTGACAGCACTGCGCCCTCGCCACCTGGGCTAACCGGCCAGCCCTCCTTTTCTCTTGCAGAGCCTTGGGCTCACCAGGAGGGTGGCTGCTCCTGACATCCCAGGGCCACCACACTGAACCAGAGAGAAAGAATCCATCTTCCTGCAACATGGAAGGTAAACGATTCGCCCTGGGGTGGGGTGTGTGGGGTGGGGGTGTTGACCTGCATCAGAAACTGAATAAATTGTTCATTATATAAATCCCAAACAGCACCGAAGTGTTTTGGCATAAAACCGTTTTCTTTATTTATCTTTCTTTCTTTCTTTCTTTCTTTCCTTCTTTCCTTTCTTTCTTCCTTTCTTTCCTTTCTTTCCTTCCTTTCCTTCCTTTCCTTCCTTCCTTTCCTTCCTTTCCTTCCTTTCCTTCTTTCTTTCTCTCTTTCTTTCTTTCATTATTTTTTTAAAGATGACCGGTAAGGGAATCTTAACCCTTGACTTGGTGTTGTCAGCACCACGCTCACCCAGTGAGCAACCGGCCATCCGTATATGGGATCCCAACCCAGGGCCTTGGTGTTATCAGCACCGCACTCTCCCGAGCGAGCCACAGGCCGGCACCCAAACCGTTGACTTTATACCATAGATTACCGTCTGGAATTATCTGTTTTGTTTTGTTTTTTACCTGTTTTGTTGTCCATGTTGACCCTCTACAGAATATGAGTTTCTCAAAAGTGGGGCCCTGACCATCCTTTCTTGGCTCAGCCTTCAGTCCCGGAAATCACTCCTGGGACAGAGCAGGTCTTCGAAAAATACCTGTTGAGTGAATGAGCCCCAGGAGGAACCAGGATTCGTTCGGCAGGATTCCGCTTTTACTTTTGTGCCCGCATATCACACACAAACACGCACAATGTCGAAACTTCTTTTTTCACTGAAAAATGTAACTTGAAAATTCTTTTATTTTGCACCATGCGAGATTCACCTTATTCCATAAGTTTTTTGTTGTTGCTGGTGGCCAGCTGGTACAGGAATCTGAACTCGTGACCTAGGCGTTACCAGCACCAAACTCTCCCAAGTGAGCTAACCGGCGAGCCCTCCTTATCCAGTACATTATAGTGTAGATTAGGATTTTGCAATCTTGGCACTACTGGCATTCGGGCCGCATACTCCTGTGTTATGGGGGGAGGGTCCCGTGCACTGGAGCATGTCTAGCAGCGCCCCATCCTCTACCCACTCCCCTCACCTGTCAGTTGTGACAACCAGAAGTGTCTGCCGACATGGAGAACTGTACCCGGGGGGCAACATTGCCCCTAGTTAAGGACCATTGATGTAGGTGTTTCATGTGCATCTACTCTCGTGTTAAGCCCACAAGTGGCGTTCCTTTATTTCAGAGGAGTCTGAGAAAGTAAAATGAAATGTTAATCATTACCCAGCCTTGTGGAATTCAACCTCTGCACCCAGCTGAGTGCCCCCAAACTGTTTGCACAGAATAA
>NW_007739442.1:36040-36449 GCF_000696425.1 Galeopterus variegatus | reverse complement strand
ATGAGACCAAGCATAGGGTATTTACTCAGAGCTTGATGGGGTAAAGGAGTTGGCCACCACCGCTTGAAATTGGCAGAGACTCAAACACAGGCAGGAGATTGGGAAAGCTTTGTAGTGGACAAAAGGCAAAACTTCAATATGCTCTGTTTGGAGGCTGTGGAATGGGAAAGCTGGAGGTAGTTTGGCTAGAAATTGGCCATCCTATGGATTGGTTTGGTGAGCATATTTGGCACTCTCTGGTTTGTCCTGAGTTAGAATCAAGGAAAAATTATGGAAGCTGTCAGTCGCTGGCCAAGTTCTGAGCATTCAGGATCGATTACTTGCAGAGTTTGTAGTCTGGCTTCCCATACTGGTTGCTGCGAAGACTGTGGGTCAGATTTCTGTTATTATGTAATTTTGGTCATTGTCA
>NW_007739442.1:33427-33877 GCF_000696425.1 Galeopterus variegatus | reverse complement strand
CAACACGGTGAGGGTTTCAAGTGATTATTGACAAGCACGCTGTTATTCTTGAGAAATAACCGATTTAATTTGTTCACTGTTTTCTTTTCCAAGAACAGATATTCACTCAAGCAAATAGCTAAGTTATTTTTTCTTGATTTCAGCATTGTTTGACAAAAACAGAGAAGCATGCTTTGTTATAGAATTGGTAGCATAGGATATTCACAAAAATGTATGTCAGTTTCAGTTTTTAGTATCTAAACACAGTTGAGTTATGAAAATTAACTTGAAATTTGACAAGCCATCAATTTAACTCTCTAGTTCCTTGTACAATGTAGAAGACTGGTGAAAAAATATTAAATTTTACTATTTGATTTTAATTTTNCATCCTCTGCTTTCAGAACTCATGACATTCTGTCACCTGTGACAAATAAAGGCTCAGGAAATATTGTTTTTTTTAGCAACAGTACT
>NW_007739442.1:30896-32427 GCF_000696425.1 Galeopterus variegatus | reverse complement strand
CTCTCTCTCTCTCTCTCTCTCTCTCTCTCTCTCTCTCTCTCTCTCTCTCTCTCTCTTACCTTGACCTTATCTCAGCCTAGAGCAACTATTTGGCAATGGTGAAATATGCTGTATTGCAACCAGGAAGGTTGAGGCTATGTGGTCGTGTGGATGTAGTACCCTATGGTTGTCTGGGGATCAGCACTGGTTTCTGGTTAAAAACTTCCTCCAGGTAGCAGTGTGCTCCAAGAATGTCCTGAAATGTGACACATCACAGGAGGAAAATGACACTGACTGTGTTTTGTTAAATAATCTTTGCCACTTTCAATATTGTATTTAGGCCAGTCTCTGACCCAGCTGTACTGACACTGTCATTCTACTTCAGAGACAGCTTGATGACAGAATGATCACCCAGTATGTGTAGTGACAGGAACCTTGGCCCGGGAGCCAGACCAAGTCTGAGTAACGGCTCAGTCATTGCCTCCCTGGGTGATTTGAGGCCTTCATTGACAATATCCAGTTCCTTACCCTCATGGCTGGTGCTAATCTTACAATCTGAGGCCATGTGTTCAGTCTTAGAGAGTTATATTGGCATCCTTAGTATTTTGCCTGTGAATAGAAGGTCCCTCAGAAAGTTCATGGAAAAGTTAAATAAAAAGATAATACAAATCTTCCCTTGAACTTTTTCACTTCTTAAAAAATATGGGTCAGTCCCGTGGCTCACTTGGGAGAGCATGGCGCTGGTAGCACAAAGGGCGCCGGTTCGGAACCTATATAGGGACAGCCAGTGCACTCACTGGCTGAGAGTGGTGCAGACCACACCGAGCTGAGGGGTGTGATCCCCTTACCAATCAAAAAAAAAAAAAATATATATATATATATACATACATTTTTTTTTCTTCATCATAGTCACCTAGAGATTATGAAATTTTTGAATTACCCTAGTATAATATGATACCCTAGATCAATGGCAGATTTTATATTCTGAGATTAAATAATGCATTAATATAAATATCTCAATATTAATTTATAGTTATAACACCATTTCAATCAAATTCCCAGTGACATACTCTAGGAGAGGAATTTGAGATAATGATTTAAAAAATATTATTATATTGTCTTTTTTCTAAGATGTCTGTGATATTAAGAAGCACCATTGATTTAATAACAACCTTTCCTGGAAAAAATATGCTCTCTTTAAATAAACAAAAAAATAATGTACAATTAGCTGGCAGTATTATCTATTTATATAATTAAGTATTATTTAAATTTTAATATTATATATTAGAATCTAAAATTTATCAGAATCTGAAATTTCTTCATATTCAGATTCTAAAATAAAAATTACTTTTGCAGCTTGTCCATTTTGCATAATAATACGGGGACATACTACTTTCTTAGTTGATTTGTGATTGTGACCAATATAATACAGTAGAATTAACAGAATGATTTTATGGTAAGATAAAGAAGATCGAGGTTTCATCTCCATTTCTTATTTAAGTAAAATGATGGTTTTTCTCTTTTACTTAAATTGAATTATGTATCACTGAAA
>NW_007739442.1:29481-30462 GCF_000696425.1 Galeopterus variegatus | reverse complement strand
TGCCTAGCTTATTTCAGTTGACATAATTTTCTCCAAGCTCATCAACGATGCTGCAAGTGAAAGAATTTCATTCTTTTTTATGGCTGAGCAATATTTCATTGTGTATATATACCACATTTTCCTTATTGAGTCATCCATTGATGGACATTTAGGTTGGTTCCATATCTTGTATTGTATATAGAGCTGCAACAAACATGGGTGTGCAGGTATCCTTTGACATGATGATTTCCATTCCTTTGTTTATGCCTAGTAGTGAGATTGCTGGATTTTATGGTAGTTCTATCTGTAGTTGTTAGAAAACACTCCATACTGTTTTCTATAGTGTTTATACTAACTTACAATCTCATTAACAGTGTAGAAAGATTCCCTTTTCTCTGCATCCTCGCCAGCATTTTTTATTCCCTGTCTTTTTTGATGATAGCCAGTCTAATTGGGGCGAGATGACATCTCAATGCGGTTTTGATTTGTATTTCCCGAATGATTCATGGTGTTGAGCATTTCCTCAAGTACCTATTGCCATTTGCATGTCTTCTTTTGAGGAATGTTTATTCAGCTCCATTGCCCATTTTTAAGTTAGATTATTTGCTTTTTACTGAGAAGCTGTTTGAGTTCCTTGTATATTCTGGATATTAATCCCTTGTCAGATGTATGATTTGCAAATATTTTCTCCAATTCTTTAGGTTGACTTTTCACTCTGTTGATTGTTTCCTTTACTGTGCAGAAGCTTTTAGTTTGATATAATCCCATCTGTCTGATTTTTCTTTTGTTGCCTGTACTTTTGGGGTCTTATTTATAAACTCGTTGCCCAGTGCTACATCCTGAAGTGTTTTCCCTATGTTTTCTTGTAGGAGTTTTATAATTTATGGTCTTATAGTTAAGTCTTCAATCTATTTTGAGTAGTTTTTGTTGTATGGTGAGAGGTACATGTCTAGTTTCATTCTTCTACACATGTATGTTCTGTTTTCCCAGCACCATATATTG
>NW_007739442.1:26764-28788 GCF_000696425.1 Galeopterus variegatus | reverse complement strand
CATTATAGAAGGTCTCTGGGAATTGTTAATGAAGCAGGACTTATTTCAGGCAAAATGATGAGAAGTTCAGTTCATCTTTGGCAGCTATATTCTTGCTATGCAGCCTTTGATACCACCTCATTTTCCATAAAAAGTCCGTATTGCTTTTCTGAAACAATGTTTCTCAAATTTTAGTATTTCAATTTCTATTCATGCAATACACAGCTATCCACAAATTCTGTGCAGGACTAGACTTGCAACCCAATAGAGGCAGAGCTCAATATTTGAGATTTGTTTTAGTTAGTGTATTTATTTTAAGCTGTGATGCTCTGTACTTGGTTAGCATCCATTTCCAATGTGCTGTTCATACACTAAATACTTAATTCCAAATATGGGAAAAATTGAAATAAATTGAAATAGCAAGATATATAACCAAAAGTTGAAGTGGAAAAAAGTAGAAAGGCAAGTTAGAAAAACTGTACAACATTACAGACCTAAGAAGAACTGTCCTGCCATATGTCTGGTAGTCCCTGCCATCCCAGGCTCAGTCAATATCTAACCTTCTACTCACACTTTCTGACCTTCCCCTAAATGTAACTTAAAGACATCCAAAGCATTCACACAGTTCACAACTAGCCTCTGGGAAGGAGAAAGAGATAGAAGCCTTGCTTATTAGACTATCACAGAAACCAAAAGTTACAGAAAAAGTTCATAGATTAGGTCTGTTTTTGCCTTTTAACATAGAGTGGAAATAGATGAAGACTACCTAAATGAGACCAAGCATAGAGTATTTACTCAGAGCTTGATTGGTAAAGGAGTTGGCCACCACCACTTGAAATTGGCAGAGACTCAAACACAGGCAGGAGAGTGGGACAGCTTTGTAGTGGACAAAAGGCAAGACTTCAATATGCTCTGTTTGGAGGCTGTGGAATGGGAAAGCTGCAGGTAGTTTGGCTAGAAATGGGCCATCCTGTGGATTGGTTTGGCGAACATATTTGGCACTCTCTGGTTTGTCCTCAGAATCAAGCAAAAGTTATGGAAGCTGTCAGTTGCTGGCCAAATTCTGAGCATTCAGGATCAATTGCTTGCAGAGGTTGTAGTCTGGCTTCCCAGGCTGGTTGCTGCAAAGACTGTGGGTCAGATTTCTGTTGTTATGTATTTTTTGGCCATTGTCAATTTGTATATTTAGTTTATCATACATGGTCATATAACTGAAAATCTTCCCAAATTTCCACAATAATTTTGATACCATACAAATATTTGAAAACGGCAAAACAAATAAAACACACAATTGCACTATTAACATTCATATGCTCAACTAAAGCACTATATTTGGAACTTGGCTGCAACAATTTATATGTCATTTCTAATAATTGAAGAGGATACTTTTAGAAAGCAGATCACAGTGAAACTGTATATAGAGGTCTAGAAAGGAGTATGTATGAATAGGAATGGAGTGGACCACAGTGAACATCCACATCATAAGGAGATTAAGTAAAATATTCAAAATATCACAGCCCCTATGGCAGAGCTAGTTAGTAACAGAGTTGATGATGGTTCTCAAGTCTTACTCTAGTTCATGGGTTAGCAAACACTTCTGCAAAACCTAGATAGTCTCTGTTGCATATTATTATTTTGTATAGAACCCTTCAAAGATGTAAAAATGATAAGTTAGCTACTGGGTTGTTCAAAAACAAACCATAGTTCATTGATCACTGGTCTAGAATATTAAATAATTAAGGGCACAAAGAATAACTGAAGTTTTCAGTTAACTCCTATGCTCAATTTGCAAAAATAACAAACAGAAAATTAATATGTTGAAAAAAAGAAAAAAAAAAAAAGCTAAGCTTATTAAAACTACTTGTATTAGTCAGCGTTCCCCAGAGAGACAAAATCAATAGGATATGTTATAAATATATGAAATCGTTTTTATTAGGGGAATTAGCTCATGTGATTGTGATGAGAAGTCCCATGATAGACTGTATGCAAACTGGATGCCAGTGGCATGGCTCAGTCCAAGTCCAAAGGCCTCAAAACTAAGGAAG
>NW_007739442.1:25312-26734 GCF_000696425.1 Galeopterus variegatus | reverse complement strand
TATCATACATGGTCATATAACTGAAAATCTTCCCAAATTTCCACAATAATTTTGATACCATACAAATATTTGAAAATGGCAAAACAAATAAAACACACAATTGCACTATTAACATTCATATGCTCAACTAAAGCACTATATTTGGAACTTGGCTGCAACAAATTATATGTCATTTCTAATAACTTAAAGAGGATACTTTTAGAAAGCAGATCACAGTGAAACTGTATATAGAGGTCCAGAAAGGAGTATGGATGCTTAGGACTGGAGTGGACCACAGTGACCATCCACATCCTAAGGAGATTAAGTTAAATATTCAAAATATCACAGCCCCTATAGCAGAGCTAGTTAGTAACATAGTTGATGTTGGTTCTCAAGTCTTACTCTAGTTCATGGGTTATCAAACACTTCTGCAACACCTAGATAGTCTCTGTTGCATATTATTACTTTGTATAGAACCCTTCAAAGAAGTAAAAATGATAAGTTAGCTACTGGGTTGTTCAAAAACAAACCATAGTTCATTAATCACTGGTCTAGAATATTAAATAATTAAGGGCACAAAGAATAACTGAAGTTTTCCAGTTAACGCCTATGCTCAATTCCCAAAAATAACAAACAGAAAATTAATAGGTTGAAAAAAAGAAAAAAAAAATAGCTAAGCTTATTAAAACTACTTGTATTAGTCAGCGTTCCCCAGAGAGACAAAATCAATAGGATATGTGATAAATATATGAAAGGGTTTTTATTACGGGAATTAGCTCATGTGATTGTGATGAGAAGTCCCATGATAGACTGTACGCAAACTGGATGCCAGTGGCATGGCTCACTCCAAGTCCAAAGGCCTCAAAACTAGGGAAGTTGTCCTTGGTGTAAGTCCCAGAACACCAAATCTTCAGTCTTGAGTACTGTTGTCCACAGACAGGAGAGAAGGGTGTATCCTAGCTCCAGCAGATAGAGAGAGAGATTTGCCTTTTTACTTTATTTATTTATTTATTTATTTATTTATTTATTTATTTATTTATTTTTTGTTTTGTTTTGTTTTCTCTGGGACCCCAGCAGACTATATGGTTCTTGCCCACATTGAGGGTGGATCTTTACCTTCCTGTCCACTCAAGCTCTCATGCTAATCTCTTTGGGAAACACCCTCATAGACAGCCCTAAAACGATAGCTTTACCAGGTTTCTCAGCATTCTTTCATATAATCAAGTCAACACCTAGAATTAACTTTCTCACTACAGCAGTAGGTTTAAACCTTGGAAGAATCTTATCATGTTATATTAGAGACAAATTCAGAAGACAAAATTTATGGTAATAAAGCTTGGATAGGGTAATTTTTACCCAAAAGATCAAAAGGTAGGTCTTGCAAGGAAGTGAATGTCTGGGATTAGGTAGAATTTATAACAAACAGCTTTGGAATGGCAGGCA
>NW_007739442.1:19125-20506 GCF_000696425.1 Galeopterus variegatus | reverse complement strand
AAAGACAAGAAAAACCACAGAAGAATGCAAAGAATTTTTTAGAGGTTATGGATATGTTTTGTACCTTGATTATTCAAATGTATAAAAGTGTCTACATTCAATATGTGCAATATTCTGTATATTATTAAACCTTAATAAAGCTAAAGAGAGGAAAAACTAACTATTCTTGGCATTTTAAATTAAGAATAAAATTTTCTAGGACTTTGTACCTCGTTTCATCAGCATCTGATCCACCCAGATGAACCAACAGCATGAAATGCAGAATGGATAATGAAAGAGTTCCTCCCCAGAGCACAGCAATAGGGAGAATCCATCACCTATGCTGGAAAATTTTTCCAGAAGTCTCTCTTGGGACTCTGACATTGAAGAACAGGCTAATCCCATACTACTGATCTATGTTACAAGGTCAGTGTTCTCACTAGCAGCCATACACGTCCTCACCCCAGCAACCACAGGAGCAATTTGTAAGAAACATAAAGACACCATTACTCTTTTTGGCTGAGGAATGAATGTCATCAGGCAGATTTGTCATCTGTTACTGAAGGAAACCTCTATTGCATTTCATAGATTTGGATGTCCAAGAAACTAAATGACAGATGGAGNTTTCCTCTTCTTTCTAGGGTTGGCAAGATTCTTTTAACAGGAACTTTAACACATGTCTTGGGTATAGTTAAAAGGTTGGAAAAAGAGTGTTTTAAAAATCAAGAAACTATATGTATGCATAAATGTGTTATATGTGTATGGTGTGTTTATTGTTCATCATTATTATAATCAGTTTCTAAGCACACAATACTTTAATTCTAACATGGATCATGTTTTTCAATAAGACATTATAGAAGGTCTCTGGGAATTGTTAATGAGGCAGGACTTATTTCAGGCAAAATGATGAGAAGTTCAGTTGATCTTTGGCAGCTATATTCTCGCTATGCAGCCTTTGATACCACCTCATTTTCCATAAAAAGTCCGTATTGCTTTTCTGAAACAATGTTTCTCAGATTTCAGTATTTCAATTTCTATTCATGCAATGCACAGCTATCCACAAATTCTGTGCAGGACCAGACTTGCAACCCAATAGATTCAGAGCTCAATATTTGAGATTTGTTTTAGTTAGTGTATTTATTTTAAGCTGTAATGCTCTGTACTTGGGTAGCATCCATTTCCAATCTGCTGTTCATACACTAAATACTTAATTCCAAATATGGGAAAAATTGAAATAAACTGAAATAGCAAGATATATAACTAAAAGTTGAAGTGGAAAAAATGAAAAAGGCAAGATAGACAAACTGTACAACATTACAGACCTAAGAAGAACTGTGCTGACATATGTCCGGTAGTCCCTGCCATCCCAGGCTCAGGCAATATCTAACCTTCTACTCACAGT
>NW_007739442.1:16310-17172 GCF_000696425.1 Galeopterus variegatus | reverse complement strand
GGACCACAGTGACCATCCACATCATAAGGAGATTAAGTAAAATATTCAAAATATCACAGCCGCTATAGCACAGCTAGTTAGTAACAGAGTTGATGTTGGTTCTCAAGTCTTACTCTACTTCATGGGTTAGCAAACACTTCTGCAAAACCTAGGTAGTCTCTGTTGCATATTATTATTTTGTATAGAACCCTTCAAAGATGTAAAAATGATAAGTNATAAATATATGAAAGGGTTTTTATTAGGGGAATTAGCTCATGTGATTGTGATGAGAAGTCCATTGATAGACTGTATGCAAACTGGATGCCAGTGGCATGGCTCAGACCAAGTGCAAAGGCCTCAGTACTAAGGAAGGAGTCCTTGGTGTAGGTCCCAGAACCTCAAATCTGCAGTCTTGAGTACTGATGTCCACAGGCAGGAGACAAGGGTGTATCCTAGCTCCAGCAGATAGAGAGAGAGAGATTTGCCTTTTTTCTTTCTTTTTTTTGTTCTCTCTGGGACCCCAGCGGACTATATGGTTCTTGCCCACATTGAGGGTGGATCTTTACCATCCTGTCCCCTCAAGCTCTCATGCTTATCTCTTTGGGAAACACCCTCATAGACACCCCTAAAAAGATAGCTTTTCCAGATTTCTCAGCATTCTTTCATATAATCAAGTCAACACCTAGAATTAACTTTCTCACTACAGAAGTAGGTTTAAACCTTGGAAGAATCTTATCACGTCATATTAGAGACAAATTCAGAAGACAAAATTCATGGTAATAAAGCTTGGATAGGGTAATTTTTACCCAAAAGATCAAAAGATAGGTCTTGCAAGGAAGGAAATGTCTGGGATTAGGTAGAATTTATAATGAACAGCTTTGGA
>NW_007739442.1:13106-13687 GCF_000696425.1 Galeopterus variegatus | reverse complement strand
CATAGATTTATACAAATTTATTTAGGCTAAGGAAAGAAAACATTTTAAGAATAGAAGGATGAGTTTAAAAACTCACATAGGGTTTCAGAATATCGTGTACCTGAAGGATATTGAAGGTGGGCAAGACTGAAAGCTCATTGGTTCAACAGCGTTTATAAAAAGTTATAACTGTACCCCAAACTGTCAATTTCAAGACCTCACGATTTGCTCACCAAGTACTTTTGTTTTCTTAATAAGTCTTCCTGGCTCTATCTTCATGAATTTGTATAAGTGTATGTATAAATTTGTATTAAATATTTTTTAAAAACCTGTTTCTATTTCTAGTTTGTCTGTATATTAAAAGCAAAAGACTAAGTTGTATTTTACAGTTGAAAAACAACTGACTTCTAGAACTTCCTGGAGAAGGAACTCTGCTTTACACCATGCACAAAAATCAACGCAAAATGGATTAAAGACATAACATAAGATCGGAAGTTTTAAAACACCTTGCTGAAAACTTAGAGAAAAAGCTTACTGGCAATAGTCTTGGTAATGACCCTTCAGATTTGACAACAAAAGCACAGGCAACAAAAACAAAAACA
>NW_007739442.1:12020-12236 GCF_000696425.1 Galeopterus variegatus | reverse complement strand
GATTTGACAACAAAAGCACAGGCAACAAAAACAAAAACAGAGAAGTAGGACGAAATCAAATTAAGGAGCTTCTTCACAGCAAAAGAAATAATCAACGAACTGAAAAGAATGGGAGAAAATATATACAAACCATCTCCCTTATAGGAAATTAATACCCTAAATAAATAAAAATCTTCTACATGTCAAGAGCAAAAAACAAATAACCTGATTAAAAAA
>NW_007739442.1:6208-6498 GCF_000696425.1 Galeopterus variegatus | reverse complement strand
TATCTTCATAAATTTGTATAAATCTATGTATAAATTTGTATTAAATATTTTTTAAAAACCTTTTGTTTCTATTTCTAGTTTGTCTGTGTATTAAAAGCAAAAGACCAAGTTGTATTTTACAGTTGAAAAACAACTGACTTCTAGAACTTCCTTGAGAAGGAACTCTGTTTTACACCATGCACAAAAGTCAACTCAAAATGGATTAAAGACTTAAACATAAGATTGGAAATTTGAAAACACCTTGAAGAAAACTTAGAGAAAAAGCTGACTGGCAATAGTCTTGGTAATGA
>NW_007739442.1:0-596 GCF_000696425.1 Galeopterus variegatus | reverse complement strand
CCGTGTACCTGAAGGATAGAGAAAGTGGGCAAGACTGAAAGCTCATTGGTTCAACAGCGTTTATAAAAAGTTATAACTGTACACCAAACTGTCAGTTTCAAGACCTCACGATTTGCTCACTAAGTACTTTTGTTTTCTTAATAAGTTTTCCTGGTTCTATCTTCATAAATTTGTATAAATTTATGTATAAATTCCTGGCTCTATATTCATAAATTTGTATAAATTTATGTATAAATTTGTATTAAATATTTTTTAAAAACCTGTTTCTATTTCTAGTTTGTCTATGTATTAAAAGCAAAAGACTAAGTTGTATTTTACAGTTGAAAAACAACTGACTTCTAAGGCCGGCCCGTGGCTCACTCGGTAGAGTGCGGTGCTGATAACACCAAGGCCACGGGTTCGGATCCTATACAGGGATGGCCGGTTTGCTCACTGGCTGAGCGTGGTGCTGACAACACCAAGCCAAGTGTTGAGATCCCCTTACCGGTCATCTTTTATAAAAAAATAAAAAGAAAAAAAAGAAAAAGAAAAAAAAGAAAAACAACTGACTTCTAGAACTTCCTTGAGAAGGAACTCTGCTTTACACCATGCACAAA
>NW_007739441.1:35484-36450 GCF_000696425.1 Galeopterus variegatus | reverse complement strand
CCCATAGTGTGCTTGGAACCCTTGTCAAAAGTCAGTTAACCACAGATGTGTGAATTTATTTCTGAGTTCTGTTTTTCATTGGTTTATATGTCTGTTTTTATGCTAGTACCATACTGTTTTAATTACCCTATCTTTGTAAAATATTTTGAAATCAGGAAGTGTGATGCCTCTAGCTTTGTTATTCTTGCTCAATATTGCTTTGGCTACTGGGGTCTTCTGCAGTTCCTTATGAATTTTAGGATTTACTTATTTATTACTAATTTTGTAAAGAAGGCCATTGAGATTTTGATAGGAATTGCATTGAATATGTAGATCACTTTGGAAAATATGAGCAGACATCCCATGTTTGTGGATTGAAAGAATTAACATTGTAAAAAGGTCCATATATTATTAAGTTTTAAAATCCTAAAATGTAAATTGTCTTATGCAACTAAAATATCCAGGTGTAATATAGGCCTCAGGCAAAGTTAGATTTAGGGGAGAGTAAGCAAAAACGTCATCAGACTTGCCTTTCTCTGTACAGTGTCTTCACAGTTATAAAGTTCCTTCAACAACTTGGCAGCAAAAACAGCTGCAGGGAATTAAAGGTTTATCTTTAGAGCTTATGATTCCAAAAGAAAAATGAATATTGAAAAATAATAGTCTTGAGCTCAGAAATGCCCTATGTAATTTCTTACAGACTTTCACTACTTACTAAAAGAAGGGTAATTGTTGAAAATATGACAGACCTATTGGAAAGCAATGGATATATCTTAAGGNCAACTTGGCAGCAAAAACAGCTGCAGGGAATTAAAGGTTTATCTTTAGAGCTTATGATTCCGAAAGAAAAATGAATATTGAAAAATAATAGTCTTGAGCTCAGAAATGCCCTATGTAATTTCTTATAGACCTTCACTACTGACTATAAGAAGGGTAATTGTTGAAAATATGACAGACCTATTGGAAAGCAATGGATATATCTTAAGG
>NW_007739441.1:27392-33981 GCF_000696425.1 Galeopterus variegatus | reverse complement strand
CGTTTTTGTTTATTTTAATGAAAATGACCTTTTCATTATTGAATTATAGTAAGTGGTCTTTCCTGTGCATAAATAGGATATATTTTATTTAAATAAAACTATATTTCTTTTCAAATTAGATTTTATGTTAGGAAATGCTGCACCAGCTGTCTTGATCAAGATTACAACAGATTCTTGGCTCTCCCTCATACATTTCAGTGACTATCTGCTTGCTGGCCTCCACAGTTGCTGGGCTACAGAGCAGTGGCTGGGTTGGAGTTGAAGTGGACAATGTACAGAAAACATCTAAGCCACCATTTTTCCAAATGCTCCAGTTAGTCCTAGTAACTGGCAGGGTTTCAGAATAGAAATCAAAAGCACCAAGGATAAGAGGGAAGCTGAGGCCCACAGAAGAACATTGATCTTGGAGCCCACTGACTAGGAATTCTTCGAAAATTCACGTTGGGATCAGCTACACTTCTGATGAGGTAAGTCTTCCAGGTGATAAGATTCAGCCTCCTTGAAAATCTCTGGCATTGGGATATTAACCTAGAACCTTCAGTGTATGTATATTTGAAGGGAAAGGCTGGGATTCCTTTTCTGTGCAACTCTAGGGGCACTAATAAGACTCTGCTATGGTTTAAATGATGTTATCCTCTTCAAAATTCATGTTGAAACTTAATCCACAAGGCAGTAGTATTCAGAGGTATGGCCTTGGGGATGTGGTTCAGACATGAGGGATCTGTCCTCATGAATAGGATTCACATCTTATAAAAGGACTAAAGACTGAAGGAGATACTGTTTTGCCCTTTTGCTTTCTACTGTGTGAAAACACAGCAACAAGGTGCCATCTTGGAAGTTGAGAACAGCCCTCACCAGACACCAATGCCCACAACTTGATCATGGACTTCCCACCCTCCAGAACTGTAAGAAATACATTTCTTTTCTTTATGAATTACCCTGCCTAAGGTATTTTGTTACAGCAGCACAAACAGACTAAGACATATTTCAAATAGTTAGACCAGTCAGGATTTATGTTCAATAAGGGTATGAGCCACTTTGGAGATGATTAACTTTAATGTAAAGGGTCTGATAGTTTGTCTTGGGATAATTAATACTGTAATATTTCCAATTTTTATATTTTGAGTGGGCCAAATATTTATCTCAGCTTTCCTTTCGATTCTGTGTGATCAATTATACTCACCTTCAATAATCATAAATGTTTGTAGTTTTCTATTTCAATCAGTATTCCAAAACTTGATCTTTGCTAATAATAAACTCATCTTTACCAGATAATATGTATTTGTCTTTCATATGTATGCATACAGAAATTCATTTGTCAAATTTTCAACATTTCTAGGTATACAATTAGCATACTGAAGGTAGAGTAAACAGGTGTTGCTTTGAGAACAGTGTTTTCAGTTGACACGAATTTTCCAATTGATAATATGGAGGAAATAGCAGAATGATCATTTTCTTTGTATTTTATTTTCAAGTGATGATTGTGCCAAGAATGTAGTAAGTACTCAGTAAATATTCATGGACTAAATCTTGTAAAATGATCTGCATCATCCTCTAGGTGGGAACTGGATTTTCCTGAAATAATCCAAGTTTCAGTTTGCAACAGTTTTGGGGGGAAAATACTTGAAATTTTCACTCATCTTTCTTAGCATGAAAAGTCAGCTTTAGAAAGCTCCTAAGTACTAGTGAATATTTAGAAATAAAAAATACCTTTATAACATTTGAAGTACCCATAAATAATTCATGTCCACGTGTTTAGAATTTCTATAAACTTTGGACTAACTAAGGAAGATAATAAGCCTCCCTTTGGTATATATTCACTGAGTCAAGATTTTTTGTAGCTTCAGTTAATATACTGTATCTGTGCAAATAGCTCTATTCCTGCTGTGCTTTTCATAGTCTCCATTAGGACACTTATCACTTTGCATTTGAGACATTTGTTTTCTCTCCAGGAAGACTGTGACTACCTTGAAGGCAAAGACTTTGTTTTTTTAAGATCGGAATCAGGTGCAGTGACTAGCACACAGAGTATGTTTACAAATATTTGTTTTCTTTTTATTTTAAAGAAAATATAATTTTATTAATATCATTTTTTACATTCTAGGATGTTGTTGTGGAGCAGTTGGGAGGGAGGGGGAGAGAGGAAAGAGGAAGGGGATGGAAGAAGAAGGAAGGAGGAGGGGTGGGAATGAGGCCTGTGGCACCCCCTCATTCCCACAGGGCAGAACAGGGGGCTTCCAGTGGTGGATTGGTCATTACCAGGCTGGATGCAGATGTCAAGGGGGTATGGCAAAAGCCCTCGCCCCTCACCATCCCAGCTCAGGAACCTGGGGCACTTCTTGCTGCAGCTTAATGGTTGTCACTGGGCTGGTTACACATGTTGGGGCAGCATGGCTGAGGCCCAAGTTCCCCCACCACTCTGCCTCTGGAGATCCTGGCGTGCTTCCTGCAGTGGCTTGGTGGTCACTGCTGGGCTGGCTGTGGGTGTCGGGGGCACATGGCTGAGGCCCCTGGCCCTCCCCCATTTCAGTCTTGGTAGCCCAGGGGACTTCTAATCCTTCTAGGTGTTATAGGAGTTCTTTGGTGAAATGAGACCTTTACTAGTTAGTATGAAACTTTGTCTCTGGTTGCAGGTACTCTGTTTTTTCTTTCATTTCCATGTTGAGTTATTTGCTGTTCCCACCATTTAAACTCTGCACTGGAACTAATTTGTTGTCCTTTGCTTACTTCTAAAATGGGGGAAACTTCCTGTGGGGACCAGCACTTGAGCTCTGTGGTTGAGCTAAATTGCTGCTTTGCTGCTGATTCCCTGGGGAAGATTTTTGTACAGCTCAGTTTATAATGGTTGCCTTTATAGGTACTTCTGGCTCTTCAGAGATTCAGTACACCTGGGTTGTGTAGAAACTCTGGTCTGGACCTGAGTGTTTTCATCAGACTGCACCCCATGCAATTCTATATTCCTGACCATCTCCTCTGAGTGGTCCTTCGCTGATTGGGGTGCAGATAAGTTACCCTTGCTGTGACCCAGTGTTCTCCTGGTGAGCCTGTCTCCCCTACCACCCATGCTCCAAATACTTCCCATGGTACAGTCCATGTGCCAGTCCCTTGTGATGACTTACTGGCCTTTGAGTGGCTCCTTTTCTTCAGTTGTTGTGGCTCCTTGCTCCTATGTGCTCCTATGTCCAGAGGAACCCTATTACTGGTCTTGCTTACCTGGGGGCCACCATGGCCCTCTTCTCCTCTGCCCCCTCCAAGCAACTTCATCCAAAGGGCACAGCTGCAGCTTTTGCTGGCTCCTGCTGCATATACTCAGCAGCTCCAGCCTGGACGTGGCCAGGGCTCAAAATGGTCAGAGCAGTTTTTTCTTTCTCTCATCATGGCTTCTCCTGCCTTCATGCACTCCATAGTTCTCTCCTCCTCTTCCTTTGAGCTCCAGTGGCTCGGCTTGGCTGTCATTGTATTTTTATAGTTGTAAGTTGGTTGATTGTGGGAGAGAGTGATGCTGGAGACTGTCTATTCTGCCATCTTGACTAAAAGCCACAAATATTTGTTTAGTTGAATTCTTAGAATACTTTTCAGTATTCTTGTGGATACATGGATCACTACCACTAAGAGTATTTCTCTGAAATAATTTCAAAAGTTGCATTTCTCCTCTGGTCACCGAGAAGTAGCAGGGATTGAATTTAACCTTCTAACTAAAAACAACAAGACAATCAGAAGAAAAGACATGAAAAACTGACTTTCAGGCATTGGATAACATGCAGTACAGGACAGTAATCCCTGAGAGAAAGAAAAATCAGTGAATCCTATAATGGTCCAACTAGGTAGTTTGGAGTTATCCAGGCTTCAGCACAAAACAGAATGGGTGGTGGTCTCACTGAGAAGAGGAGAAATAGTTAAGTGAATCAAGATGGCTAATAGCTATGAGGTGAGGTGAGAAGAGTTTTCTGAAGATCTGAAAAGGAGTACCCTGGAGTCTTTTTCTTTTCTTTTTCTTTTTTTTTTTTGTCGAGACCGGCTGCACCACGCTCAGCCAGTGAGCGCTGTGAGCACACCAGTCATCCCTATATAGGATCCGAACCCGCGGCAGGAGCGCTGCTGTGCTCCCAGCGTGGCACTCTCCCGAGTGCGCCACGGGCTCGGCCCCTTTTCTGAGATCTGATCTGCATGTATGTGAGTCAACTCTCTGAGGCCAGAGAGAGACTGCTGGCAAAAAGATTTCAGAATCACACCCAGAAGTCATACAGGCTTGGGAATAGGTTTATAGTACAACTGCACGAAATGTTAATGCCTCTTAAAAAAATGGGTGATCAAATAGATTTCTTGGAAACGTATTCTTTTAGTAGTGGGACAGATTTGCTCTAGAAAAAATTCTAACTTAGACTCACATTAATAAACTTAAAAGGGAAGCTTAAGGAACCAAAAATTCTAAGTCTTATGGGTTGAATGTGTCCCCCAAATGTTCATATGTTGGAAACTTGATCCGCATTGTAACAGTGTTAAGAGGGTAGGAAATCTCATTACGGTATTTTAAAGGTGGGGCCCTTAGGAGGTGATTGGACTAGGAGGATTATGCTCTCACATGTGGATTAATCCATTCATGGAGTGATGAGTATCATGGGTGTTGACTGGTGGCTTTAAAAGAGAGTACATGAGAGAGCTCTTGCCATGCTTGTCTTGTGATTGCCTGTGTCATCACGGGACCATGTAGGGAGTTCCCACTGAGATGAAGACCCTTACCAGATGTGCCCCCTGAACTGTGGACTTCCCAGCCTCCAAAACTGTAAGATATAAGTATCATTTATTTACACATTACTTAGCTTCAGGTATTCTGTTATAAGCAACAGAAAATGAAATAATACAACAGAAAATTGGTGCTGAGAAGTTAGGCATTGATTATAACAGATACCTGAAAATGTAGAAGTGGCTTTGGAACTGGATAATAGGCACAAGTTGGGAGAATTTGGAGGAGGAGGCTAGAAATGTCTAGATTCTAGTGAGGACTTAGAAGAAAATAAGACCAAAGAAAGTTAGGAATGTCTTTGAGGCTGGTTAAAAGGTGGTGACCAGAATGCTCATAGAAAGATGGACAGTAAAGGTCATTTTGAGGAAGTCTCACACAGAAATGTGGAAGAGGATTTTGGAAACTGGAGCAAAAGTCACCCTTGCTACAGAATTGCAAAGAACTTGGCTGCATTGTGTTCACGCTGAAGGGTTTTATGGAATGAGTATTTGATGGAAGAAATTTATAGGCAGTGAAGCATTCAGGCAGCTTCATGGATACTTGTAACAGCCTAAGTCAAGTCATGGCAGAAAAGCCATGTTATAAAGGCACAATTTATAATTAAAAGGGAAGCAGAGGTTAAGAAATTGTAAAACTCTCCTTTTGACTCCAGCAGAGATTTATCAAAAGGTCAGTCACCACAGAGAGCTTCCACTAGAGCAATTTCAAACAGAAATGTGGAGTTGGAGTTGGAGTTTCAGCAGAAAACCCCCACCAAGGCCATGCCTAGTGGAGCCATGGAAGCAGGACCACCATGGAAACCCCAGAACTGTAGAGGTGCCAGTGTGCAGCACCAGCCTGGGAGAGCTGAAGCATGGGCTGAACCCAGGAAAGCCACAGGGGCAGGGCTGCCTAAGAACTTGGGAGCCCATGCCCCACACCAGCGTGCAAAGGAGGCCAGACATGGAGTCAAGGTAAATTATTCTCCAGCTTCAATATTTAATGCCTCCCTTGCTGAGTTTCAGACATGCTTAGGGCATGTTATTCTTTTCTTTTGTATCCTCTGCTTGTCCACCAGTATATCTTGAAAGTAGATAACTTGTTTGATTTCACAGATGAGACTTTGGACTTTTGAGCTGAAACAAGTTAAGACTTTGGGGATGGAATGAATGTACCTACATGTGAGAAGGATATGAAATTTGGGGGTAAGAGGATGAATACTATAGGTCTAATTTGTCCCCCAAAAGTTCATGTGCTGGAAACTTGGCTCTGATTGTAATGTTTAAGTTAAGAGGGTAGGAAATCCCATCATAGTATTTTAAAGATGGGACCTTTAGGAGGTGCTTAGATTGTGAGGAATGAGTTATCAGGGTTATCTACTGGTGGCTTTATAAGGAGAGCTCTTACCATATGACCATGTGATTGTTTGCATCACCATAGAACCCTGTGGAGAGTTCCCACCCAGAAGAAGACCCTCACCAGATGTGTCCCCTGGACTGTGGATTTTCCAGCTTCCAAAACTGTATGAAATAAATTCCATGTCTTTGTACATTACTCAGTTTCAGGTATTCTGTTATATGTAACAGAAAATGGACTACATACACTAATTAACAAAACTGAGTCTCAGAACACACTAAACAATATATATGGGGATACAAAAGTATCTGTAGTTTAACAATGTAAAATTCAAAATGTTTATCATTCACCCAGAATTACTAGGTACGAAAAGAAGCAGGAAAAAAAATGGCCCCTAACCAGGATGCTAATAATCTCATAGAATTATATGTAAAAATAACACAGATGACATGACTGGGTGTCTTAGTTTATTTGGGCTGCTTTAACAAAGTATTTTAAACAAGATAATTT
>NW_007739441.1:25344-27208 GCF_000696425.1 Galeopterus variegatus | reverse complement strand
CATCATAGTATTTTAAAGATGGGACCTTTAGGAGGTGCTTAGATTGTGAGGAATGAGTTATCAGGGTTATCTACTGGTGGCTTTATAAGGAGAGCTCTTACCATATGACCATGTGATTGTTTGCATCACCATAGAACCCTGTGGAGAGTTCCCACCCAGAAGAAGACCCTCACCAGATGTGTCCCCTGGACTGTGGATTTTCCAGCTTCCAAAACTGTATGAAATAAATTCCATGTCTTTGTACATTACTCAGTTTCAGGTATTCTGTTATATGTAACAGAAAATGGACTACATACACTAATTAACAAAACTGAGTCTCAGAACACACTAAACAATATATATGGGGATACAAAAGTATCTGTAGTTTAACAATGTAAAATTCAAAATGTTTATCATTCACCCAGAATTACTAGGTACGAAAAGAAGCAGGAAAAAAAATGGCCCCTAACCAGGATGCTAATAATCTCATAGAATTATATGTAAAAATAACACAGATGACATGACTGGGTGTCTTAGTTTATTTGGGCTGCTTTAACAAAGTATTTTAAACAAGATAATTTATAAATAGCATAAATTTATTGCTCACAGTTTGGGAGATTGGAAAGTCCGAGATCGAGGCACCAGCAGACTCAGTGTCTGGTGATGGCTGCTCTCTGCTTCAAAGATGGTGCCTTCTTTGTATATAGTAATCTCCAGAATATGTGAGGAACCTGAACAACTTAACAGTAGAAGAGCAAGTAACATGATTAAAAAATGGGCAAAGCAGCTGTATAGGCAATTTTCAAAGGAAGACATACAAATGGCCAAGAGACACATGAAAAAATACTCATCATCACTAAGTATCAGGGAAATGCAAATCAAAACCACACTGAGATATCATCTCACCCCAGGTAGACTGGCTATTATCAAAAAGTCAGGATAACAAATGCTCGCGAGGATGCAGAGAAAGGAACCCTCCTACACTGTTGGTACGACTGTAAATTGGTGCAGTCATTATGAAAAACAGTATGGAGTTTCCTCAAACAACTACAGATAGAACTGCCATATGATCCAGCAATTTCACTGCTGGGAATATACCCAAAGGGATGGAAGTCATCATGTCTAAGAGATACCTGCACTTCCACATTTATCACAGCTCTATTTACAATAGCTAAGAGTTGGAACTAATCTAAATGTTCCTCGATGGATGACTGGATGAGGAAAATGTGGTACATATATATATACACACTCAATGGAATACTACTCTGCCATAAAATAGAATGAAATTTTGCCATTCACAGCAACATGGATGAGCTTGGAGAAAACTATATGTTACGTGAAACAAGCCAGAATCAGAAAGAGAAATATTGCACGTCCTCACTCATAAGTGGAAGCGTAAAAAAATAAAATAAATAAAATTTAAAAAAGAGAAAATAAAAGAATGATACAACAATCACAATAATACACTGAACTTTCAAAAGGAGAGAACAAAACTGAGGTTAACAAAGGTGGGAAAAGGTGGGAGTTTGTGAGAAATTGGTAAAGGGCCACAAAAAATGATTACATTGTGTAATGTTGAATATACTAATTATCCTGCTTTGAACATCACATATTGCACACAGGTATTGATATTCAACTCATCACCCTGCAGATATGTTTCAATTAAAAAAAATAGTAATAAAAAAAATCTAAAAATAATAAATAAAACAATAAAAAACTTGATGTTCCAAAATCAACATTACTCCTGAAATTCAAGGTAGGTTATTTCTTTTACATATGTGAGTCAGATGTATTCTTTATTCGTTTATTAATTATTCATTGAAATATTTATGGATCCCTGGTGGTTTGCCGGATACTGGGCTAGACAGTGATTGTAGAAAGGCTC
>NW_007739441.1:22015-23981 GCF_000696425.1 Galeopterus variegatus | reverse complement strand
ATGAAAAAGCAAAGCAGATGAGGAATAGGTTGTTAGAGAAAACACTGTCTGCAGAGATAGGTCAAACACTTCCAGATTTGGTTTCTGGGTTGGGAATTGAGCTGCACTGAATTATTTCAGAGGAATGGTCTGTATGCTGTGAGCACAGACCAGCAGGCCCAGTGGTTGTAGGTTCTGAGTGTTTTTAGCCATCCTCCTTACTCAAGGCAGTAGGGACCAGCTCTTGCTACTGAGGGCATAGACTTCACGTTTGAGCCTAGAGACACAGAAGAAGAATGGTAAAGGGCAATGAGCAGAGCCTCTGGCATGTGAAGGGCATTATCAGTCTAAGACGTTGAGTGTCTCTGCTCCCTGAGGTAAAGTATCAGCTCCGTGAGGAATGTCAGCCACAACTTTGAATTACGAATTTAGGAAGACCAATGATAAGGGAAGAGTAAATATAAGTTAGTGTACAACTTTCTGAACTAGACTTTAGGCCATGTTTCTTCCCTGATGTGTGGGCACTGTTCCCATTAAATTAATGAGTTACATATGCAAATGACTTCCATAAAGCCCACGTCTGCCAGTGTACACTGGTAACTGATCTCAGCATGTCTCCATTTAATGTTTCATGTGCTCCCTTGTAACTCTAAATAGAATTACGAAAATCTGTTTAGCCACATAATGAAAAGAAAATCAAGTCTGGCTCAAAAATCCATTGACTTTTCCATGGATAGAAATAAAGCAATTTACTGTTTCTTGAACTCAAGGAACTACTATTCTGTCAGTTCCAATTATNAGGTCACTTAGCAACTGAGGGAGGGACAGGAACAGAATGCTGTGCTTGTAAGATAAGGAGAGTGACACCAACAATGCCAAAGATAAGCAATGTCAGGCTGGGACTATAGGTTCCACACCTGTGTAAACACAGAAGCTATCTCTTTTCTCCTTATGTTTGTTGCTAGGCAGATGTGTAGTCCCAGAATTGCCAGACAGTACAGTTTTTTTCCCAAGAGATACTATTTTTTTCCAATGGAATTAAATGTGGATGTTCCCAAGTTTCAAATTCAGACAACCAACTGTTTCTGTTTTCAACATTGTAAGGGTCAACAATGAAAAAGCAAAGCAGATGAGGAATAGGTTGTTAGAGAAAACACTGTCTGCAGAGATAGGACAAACACTTCCAGATTTGGTTTCTGGGTTGGGAATTGAGCTGCACTGAATTATTTCAGAGGAATGGTCTGTATGCTGTGAGCACAGACCAGCANAAATAAAGCAATTTACTGTTTCTTGAACTCAAGGAACTACTATTCTGTCAGTTCCAATTATATGCTCCAAGAAGAGAAACGATGCTGTATCTCAGCAGAAAGACTGAGTCAAACTGAGTGCCAGGGTTGTTTTAACCAATCAATAAATACAGATAGAGGAGAGAAAAAGTCAGTGCATTTTTTTTTTTTTGTATTTGAAGTAAACCTCATGCTTTTTCTTTGATGTAAAATAAGTGTTTTGTTATTTTTGACTTTTTCAGCAAGTCACCCATTGTTTTACACTCTACAATGGCAGGTGCCATAAGTGTTTTATAAAAATGTATCAATCCATTACATTGCAGAGTCTTGGGAAAGTGGCTGATTTCCAAGCATAGGTACTCTGGTTGCATACAGCCACATAGTTTGTATCCTAGGTTCCAAGAATCAGGGATACCTGAATGTTCTGGTATTTTTCAAAGATGATGATATACAAATATATTGGGCTGGTCATAAATACAGAGATTTCAGAAATTTAGAGAACATAAAAATTAGTGACACATTTTCTTCCTCTGCCCAAGTATTGGATAAATCACATATTCTAACTGGGATTTTTTTGCGTTTTAGTCAGATCAGATCAGTGTTCCCCAAGCAGTGATATGTGGCTCTGTGACAACACAAACTTGTGGAATATACTATAAAGCATATGTACTTCACAGGGCCTGGTTTTCCAAAGTCTTGCA
>NW_007739441.1:13725-21417 GCF_000696425.1 Galeopterus variegatus | reverse complement strand
AGTAATCCTTTGCATCTCTGTCACCCAGGGGAAGTGGGGTGACAAATCCGTGGGGGTGAAGCAACACAAACTGATTTCAAGTGGCACCAGGCACAATAGAAAGTAACGCTAAGTCACTTAGTGAGAAAATATTCTAATTTCAATTTTCCTTTGGTCCTAGTTACATTAAGGAGAGAGTCTGTTTGGTGAAGCACATTCCCTAATTTTCTTACTTAGTAAATGGAGACCTAACCACAGTCTTAGAATTTTTAGTGCATAAGAAACTCTGGCAACAATTTTACATTATTAAATCATTTTATTATATTTTGATAGTTATCAGCCAGAGTTCAGTTGGATAAGCAGAACTCAAACGAGTATTATAGAATGAAGAATGCATTACAGGAATAATGCATTATACCAGAGGTTCTCCGCAGGGGGTGGTTTCGCTCTCTTTGCCCTCCATGGGACATTTGGAAATGACTGGAGACATGTTTGGTTGTCAAAATGGGGAGGCGCTACTAGCATTTAGTAGGTAGAAGACAGGGATGCTGCCAAACATCCTACAGTGTCATGACAGATCACCATACAAAGGTTATCAGGTCCAAAATGTCAATAGTGCTCTGGTTGAAAAACCTGCTTCACACAATTGTGAGAGAAGCTGGCACAGTATAGAAAAGCCTATAGAGAGTGGTGCTTCTCCACTGGGGTGGAGGATGGGGGGTGTCACTATTGTTCATCAGGACAGAGGTTGTTGTAAGAGCTGGAAGCAGATCAAGGAACATGAGAATGTTCCAGAAGCTTCAGGCACCTCTGGATATTTTCCTTGCCACATCTAACCATGATGACCTTCAGAGCACTATGGCTGCTATGTCAATTCTGCTTTCCAAACCTCACTTAAATTTTCCTTTAATCAACTTTAACCTTGTTTCATACAAAGAAGGGAGTTCCATGTAATAAACCTGTATGGTGCCAGCTTAGTGACACAGTATAACACCCACATACATTATACTCATGGCAAGTAAAACTAGCCTTCCATTTATAGTGCAATAGAAAGTTCACTTTGAAAACAGATAAAATCAAGTTAAATATAACGGCAAATATTAAAAACAATGTCAAAATTGTAAGTGATGCATAAATAACATGTTTGCGAAACATTAAAATTAACTCTAACATCTTTTCCCCAGCCTTAATTTAACATTCAATTTTTATTTAACATTCAGTCTTTCAAAAGATATTGCTTGAGCAACATTCTTTCATCCTGTATGGCACAGTGACAGTGACAGTACTTTGATATGTCAGGGTAGCCATGAGCCATGGTAAAAATAAAGACTACTTTTTACAATCTTTTTTATAGATAGAAATAACCAGGAGACTTAGTTTTAGATAATGAGATAAAAGTGGAAGTTGTTTTTTAGAAATTCCAAGAAAGCTCCTCAAAAGGATGCTGATTCAGGTGCACTTGTCCCTTCATGGTTTTCTTAGTCCTCGTGATGCTGTTGCAAGAGCTGGTGCCACAGAAGCCACCTGCAGTCAAGAGACAACTTTCAGTATGGGAAGGACGGCAAAGCAGAAAGGCAGAATGAGCTTAAAAATGATGTCAATAATGTTTCTCTACACCAGCTCTGGACCACCTACTGCAGGATTTTATGTTGGGTGAGAGAAAAGGAAAAAAAAAACAAAAACAAAAACAAAAAGCTCAGCCCTTTTAAAGCCTCACCTGTTGTTAATTAGCTGCATATGCAATTCGAATCCTCAGATTCTGTGTTCTGAAAACAAACTCCAAATCTCTGTTTCCAGATTTAATGTATGAATAATCCATTTACCTTTATTATATTCCACCTTTTCACTTCCCTCCTAATTACCCATTTTCAGTAAACAATATTGACAGCTTTTATTTTCCATGTTTTCTTAATTTTATTTTTTATAATTCAGTGATTAATACTATTTATTTGCAGAAAAACCCTGACAACTTGCCTTGGACAATCTGATTGCTAAGCCAGAGGGACTTGCTGCCTTAAAAAAAAGTGAACATTGCTCATTTTCTGTCCCTAAACTTTACTATAACGTTAAAATTGGCACTCTCAGCATGCCAAATCCATATCTGCTGTTATTTAATGAAAAAAAAAATACCAGGAATATTATATATCACTGAACATTTAAAACAGTGTTTCTCAAATGGGGGTAAGTTTGTCCCCTTGGGAAAATTTGGAGAAGTGAAAACATTTTTGGCTGTGACAACTCAGGGGTTGGGGAAGAGACTTGCTACTGGCAGCTAGTGGGTAGAGACCAGGGATGCTGATAAATATCCTAAAATTCATAGGACAGCCTACACAACAAAGAATTATCCAGCTCAGTGTCAATAGTGCTCAGGTCAAGAAACTCTGACTTAAATAAAGTGGTGTAAAATTTAAAGATATTTTACACGTGAGAAAGATTTGACCATGTGAAAATTGAAAAACAACTGTCTTTAACTTAAGGAAAAAATAAAAACTACTGTAAAATCATGTTCTTGTTGGTGGACATCACTGCTCCAAATCCTGGGGTCATTCTGGGGAGACACAAACCAAATTTCTATTCATTGCCAAAGAGAAACTTATGTTGCTTCTCTCTGCAAATAGTTTAAATTCTGAGCAACTCTAGGCAGTGGGGATTAGGGGTGGGTGACAGGATCTACTCTGATGTGCAATCAAAAGCTCCAAATTATAGTGCAGAAGGGATTAAGATTGAATTTTATTTTATTTTAAATTTACTTATTATTATTTTTTTACATTCTAAGAAGTTGTAGAGTAGTTGGGGGGAGAGGGAGAGGGAAAAGGGGAGGGAAATATGGTGGAAGGAGGAGGAAGGAGAGGCATTGTCATGGCCCATGGCACACCCCTCATTGTGGCAGGGGGGCCCTGGGTGCTTCCAGTGGCAGCTTGGTGGTCATTGCTGGGCTGGACGTGGCACTGGGGTAGCATGGCTGAGGCCCTCAGCAGCCCTACCCCAGCTTGGAAGCCCAGGGTGCTTTCAGCAGTGGATCCCTGGTCATTGTTGTCCTGGATGCAGATATTGGGGTGTGTAGCTGAGGTCCTTGACCCCTCCACCAGGCCCTGGGTGCTTCCAGTGGCAGCTTGGTGGTCATTGCTGGGCTGGACGTGGCACTGGGGTGGCATGGCTGAGGCCCTCAGCAGCCCTACCCCAGCTTGGAAGCCCAGGGTGCTTTCAGCAGTGGCTCCCTGGTCATTGTTGTCCTGGATGCAGATATTGGGGTGTGTAGCTGAGGTCCTTGACCCCTCCACCCCTGCTTGGGAGCCTGGGGCACGTTTAGTGGTGACTCAGTGGTCGTCATTGGGCTGAATGAGGATGTGGGGGTGGGCATGGCTGAGGCCCTTGGCTCCCTACCACCCTGGCTCAAGAGCCCAGCCCGGGACTCTGCTCGCCGTGGCTGAGTGGTTGTCACTGGGCTGGATGTGGATTCCAGAGGGGCATGGCTGAGGCACTTGGTACCCCACTACCCTGGCTCATACTTCCTGCATGGCTCTGTGACTGTTGCTGGGCTGGATGTGGGTGTTGGGGGAGCATGGCTGAGGCCCTTGGCCACCCCCCTACCCCAGCTTGGGAGTCTGGGATGCTTCCAGCTCTTCTAGGTTTTACAGGTGTTCTTTGGTGGTGTTAGGCCTTTACTAATTAATATCAGATCTTTGTCTCTGATCTGTGGGTATTTTGTGTTTTCTTTCAGTTCTGTGTTGGATTATTAGCTATCCCCACTACTTAAATTCTGAGCTAGAACTAATTTGTTGTCCCTGGATAACTTCTAAAATGGGGGAACTTCTTGTAGGAACCAGCACATAAGTCCTGTGGTTGAACTAAATTGCTGCTTTGCTGATTCTCTGGGGAAGGCTTTTTGTGCAGTGCAGTTTTTAATTGTTGATCTTGTAAGCACTTCTGGGTCTTGTGAGGTGTGGTACACCTGGGTTGTGCGGAAACTCTGTCTGGGCCTGAGTCTTTTCAACAAACTGCACCCCCTGCAGTTTTACATTCCTGACCAGACTCCACTGAGTGGGCCTGTGCTGATTGGAGGGCAGATCAGCTGTCCATGCTGTGCCCCAGTGTTCCCTTGGTGAGCCCATCTCCCCTACTGCCCACACACCAAACACGTCCCATGGGACGGGCTGTGCACTGGTCCCTTGCAATGACTCACCAGCCTCTGAGTGGCTCCTTTTTTCAGTTGTCTGTGGCTCTTCACTCCTACGTGGGTCCACAGAAACACTGTTAGTGGTTTTACTGGCCTGGGGGCCACCAAGGCCCTCTTCCCCCCTGCAGCCTCCAAACGACTTCATACAAAGAGCACAACTGCAACATTTGCCAGCTCTTGCTCTGTGTGCTCACTGGGGCCAGCCTTAAAGTGACTTAAAGCAGTCCTTTCTTTCTCTTATCATGGCTTCTNCAGAAGCTTCAGGCACCTCTGGATATTTTCCTTGCCACATCTAACCATGATGACCTTCAGAGCACTATGGCTGCTATGTCAATTCTGCTTTCCAAACCTCACTTAAATTTTCCTTTAATCAACTTTAACCTTGTTTCATACAAAGAAGGGAGTTCCATGTAATAAACCTTTATGGTGCCAGCTTAGTGACACAGTATAACACCCACATACATTATACTCATGGCAAGTAAAACTAGCCTTCCATTTATAGTGCAATAGAAAGTTCACTTTGAAAACAGATAAAATCAAGTTAAATATAACGGCAAATATTAAAACAATGTCAAAATTGTAAGTGATGCATAAATAACATGTTTGCGAAACATTAAAATTAACTCTAACATCTTTTCCCCAGCCTTAATTTAACATTCAATTTTTATTTAACATTCAGTCTTTCAAAAGATATTGCTTGAGCAACATTCTTTCATCCTGTATGGCACAGTGACAGTGACAGTACTTTGATATGTCAGGGTAGCCATGAGCCATGGTAAAAATAAAGACTACTTTTTACAATCTTTTTTATAGATAGAAATAACCAGGAGACTTAGTTTTAGATAATGAGATAAAAGTGGAAGTTGTTTTTTAGAAATTCCAAGAAAGCTCCTCAAAAGGATGCTGATTCAGGTGCACTTGTCCCTTCATGGTTTTCTTAGTCCTCGTGATGCTGTTGCAAGAGCTGGTGCCACAGAAGCCACCTGCAGTCAAGAGACAACTTTCAGTATGGGAAGGACGGCAAAGCAGAAAGGCAGAATGAGCTTAAAAATGATGTCAATAATGTTTCTCTACACCAGCTCTGGACCACCTACTGCAGGATTTTATGTTGGGTGAGAGAAAAGGAAAAAAAAAACAAAAACAAAAACAAAAAGCTCAGCCCTTTTAAAGCCTCACCTGTTGTTAATTAGCTGCATATGCAATTCGAATCCTCAGATTCTGTGTTCTGAAAACAAACTCCAAATCTCTGTTTCCAGATTTAATGTATGAATAATCCATTTACCTTTATTATATTCCACCTTTTCACTTCCCTCCTAATTACCCATTTTCAGTAAACAATATTGACAGCTTTTATTTTCCATGTTTTCTTAATTTTATTTTTTATAATTCAGTGATTAATACTATTTATTTGCAGAAAAACCCTGACAACTTGCCTTGGACAATCTGATTGCTAAGCCAGAGGGACTTGCTGCCTTAAAAAAAAGTGAACATTGCTCATTTTCTGTCCCTAAACTTTACTATAACGTTAAAATTGGCACTCTCAGCATGCCAAATCCATATCTGCTGTTATTTAATGAAAAAAAAAATACCAGGAATATTATATATCACTGAACATTTAAAACAGTGTTTCTCAAATGGGGGTAAGTTTGTCCCCTTGGGAAAATTTGGAGAAGTGAAAACATTTTTGGCTGTGACAACTCAGGGGTTGGGGAAGAGACTTGCTACTGGCAGCTAGTGGGTAGAGACCAGGGATGCTGATAAATATCCTAAAATTCATAGGACAGCCTACACAACAAAGAATTATCCAGCTCAGTGTCAATAGTGCTCAGGTCAAGAAACTCTGACTTAAATAAAGTGGTGTAAAATTTAAAGATATTTTACACGTGAGAAAGATTTGACCATGTGAAAATTGAAAAACAACTGTCTTTAACTTAAGGAAAAAATAAAAACTACTGTAAAATCATGTTCTTGTTGGTGGACATCACTGCTCCAAATCCTGGGGTCATTCTGGGGAGACACAAACCAAATTTCTATTCATTGCCAAAGAGAAACTTATGTTGCTTCTCTCTGCAAATAGTTTAAATTCTGAGCAACTCTAGGCAGTGGGGATTAGGGGTGGGTGACAGGATCTACTCTGATGTGCAATCAAAAGCTCCAAATTATAGTGCAGAAGGGATTAAGATTGAATTTTATTTTATTTTAAATTTACTTATTATTATTTTTTTACATTCTAAGAAGTTGTAGAGTAGTTGGGGGGAGAGGGAGAGGGAAAAGGGGAGGGAAATATGGTGGAAGGAGGAGGAAGGAGAGGCATTGTCATGGCCCATGGCACACCCCTCATTGTGGCAGGGGTGCCCTGGGTGCTTCCAGTGGCAGCTTGGTGGTCATTGCTGGGCTGGACGTGGCACTGGGGTAGCATGGCTGAGGCCCTCAGCAGCCCTACCCCAGCTTGGAAGCCCAGGGTGCTTTCAGCAGTGGATCCCTGGTCATTGTTGTCCTGGATGCAGATATTGGGGTGTGTAGCTGAGGTCCTTGACCCCTCCACCACTGCTTGGGAGCCTGGGGCACGTTTAGTGGTGACTCAGTGGTCGTCATTGGGCTGAATGAGGATGTGGGGGTGGGCATGGCTGAGGCCCTTGGCTCCCCACCACCCTGGCTCAAGAGCCCAGCCCGGGACTCTGCTCGCCGTGGCTGAGTGGTTGTCACTGGGCTGGATGTGGATTCCAGAGGGGCATGGCTGAGGCACTTGGTACCCCACTACCCTGGCTCATACTTCCTGCATGGCTCTGTGACTGTTGCTGGGCTGGATGCGGGTGTTGGGGGAGCATGGCTGAGGCCCTTGGCCACCCCCCTACCCCAGCTTGGGAGTCTGGGATGCTTCCAGCTCTTCTAGGTTTTACAGGTGTTCTTTGGTGGTGTTAGGCCTTTACTAATTAATATCAGATCTTTGTCTCTGATCTGTGGGTATTTTGTGTTTTCTTTCAGTTCTGTGTTGGATTATTAGCTATCCCCACTACTTAAATTCTGAGCTAGAACTAATTTGTTGTCCCTGGATAACTTCTAAAATGGGGGAACTTCTTGTAGGAACCAGCACGTAAGTCCTGCGGCTGAACTAAATTGCTGCTTTGCTGATTCTCTGAGGAAGGCTTTTTGTGCAGTGCAGTTTTTAATTGTTGATCTTGTAAGCACTTCTGGGTCTTGTGAGGTGTGGTACACCTGGGTTGTGCGGAAACTCTGTCTGGGCCTGAGTTTTTTCAACAAACTGCACCCCCTGCAGTTCTACATTCCTGACCAGTCTCCACTGAGTGGTCCTGTGCTGATTGGAGGGCAGATCAGCTGTCCATGCTGTGCCCCAGTGTTCCCTTGGTGAGCCCATCTCCCCTACTGCCCACACACCAAACACTTCCCATGGGACGGGCTGTGCACTGGTCCCTTGCGATGACTCACCAGCCTCTGAGTGGCTCCTATTTTCAGCTGTCTGTGGCTCTTCACTCCTACGTGGGTCCACAGAAACACTGTTAGTGGTTTTACTGGCC
>NW_007739441.1:11158-12986 GCF_000696425.1 Galeopterus variegatus | reverse complement strand
CATACTTGACCCTTGAAAAATTTTGCAAAATCCGAATTCAACTCTAAAGAGACAAAACCTTTGCATCATTAATATCAGGTATTTTCAGAAAATTAAAGCTATAAGTGATTAAACATCATAGGAAAATCTGCATATTCCTGCCCAAATATTAACATTTTTTTCAAACTTGATATGATTTTGTTAAAAACTGTTAGTTCACAGCAGTGATAGGTGACTATTAATTAAATATTATTTCTTCTATTCAGCCATTAAAAAAAAAAAAAGAAATCATGTTATTCATAGCAACATGGATAAGCCCGGAAAACATTAAGTGAAATAAGTCAGGAATGGAAAGATAAATACCACATGTCTTCACTCATATGTGGGAGCTAAAAAACAGGTAAGCTCATTGAAGTAGAGAGCAGAATTGTGGTTACTAGAGGCTAAGAAGGGTAGGTGGAGGGAGGATGGGAGAGCTTGGTTAATGAGTAAAGAACTACAGGTAGATAGGAAGAAAAAATTCTAGTGTTCTATTGTAGTGGTAGGTGTCTATAATTAGTAATTTGTTGTATAATTTTAAATAGCTAGAAGAGAGGGGTTTAAACATTCTCCTCACAAAGAAACAAATGTCTGCAGTGATGGACATGCTAATCAGCCTGGTAGATCATCACACATTGTATACATGTATTGAAGTATTACTCTGTACCACGTAAATATTTACAATTAATATGTCAATTAAAAAATAAAATTAAAAAGAATAAGAAAAATGTATACCTTCTAACTTTTCTGTTAGAGTGGAAAGTGAAAGAAAAATTCTGACTTTTTTTCTACTGCAGTTTAATTTGACATTCACAAATGTCTGGGCTATATTTCTAAACAGGCCTGCTGTAGGGGCACAACTTCGCCATGGAGAATACCCACAGAGGCCCCACAGGCAAGGGTTTGAACCACTCCTTATCTGAATCTCGGAAGAGCCCTGTGGCTCCTTCAGGAACACAGGAGGATGGGAGGCCTGTAGGAGCTTCTCTGAGACCCTCTCCTGCTCACCTCCTTTCTCTCCTGGGAGGCCGTCATGACACCACTGGGACTCCTGGGCTCCGAGGAGGTGTAAGGTGTTGTGCTATCTCTCCCTCAGAACCAAGCGGCAGACTGTGAAACCACTGAGCCACAGTCTGGACTGACTCCTTAGCAAAAGGGTTGCAGTCACCCGTCCTCTTCAGGTGTTGTCCTTTTTGGTCTAGGGGACAGGGACCTCAGAGAGCAATGCATTTGTCCATTCTTCCTTTCCCTATCTATGTAAGTAGTAAACTGTTTGTATCTAAAAGCAGCTTGCTGTGTCTTTTTGAATGGAACTGGTCAGGCCTTGATCTTGGCCTGGCCTTGTCTGGTGTGCTAGGCATCTCCATGCCTAGACTGAGGAAGACCCCGTGTAGGATGTTTGAGGTTTGAAAAGCCCACCAAATGAGGAGAGGGAAATAGGATGCTGACATGAAATAGCTCATACTCAGGGTCAACGCAAATGCCAGTATGTTTCAGAAAGGGCAGTGTTAGGAATGGGAATGGGATTATTGCACATAAATAGTGAGTCCTGGAAAATATGTTGAACTAGAGATACCGTGCTTCTAAAAGGGTTGAGGTCCAGGCAATTGTTGCCTTGAAGGAATGTGAGCCTGAGATTGCAATTGTTTTCTGATAAGTCCATCAGCATGTAATGCACATTTAACTCCATTATAGTCAATAGTTTTATACAAAGATATCCCTTCTGATTTCACCTGCAGAACTAAATTTAGCTGCTAGTCCTGCTACTTTTAGACTCTGTTGCATTCCACAAGTCATTTAACTTTTGTCT
>NW_007739441.1:9533-10342 GCF_000696425.1 Galeopterus variegatus | reverse complement strand
AGCTGCTAGTCCTGCTACTTTTAGACTCTGTTGCATTCCACAAGTCATTTAACTTTTGTCTTATCTGGTTTCCTATAAATGAGGAAATAATTCTAGCTTTTGTAAGTGTGGGTCATTTCAAATACCAAAATTTAAAAAAAATAGAAATAACAGAAACCTAAACTCAAACTGCCTTAAATAACAAGGATATTGCTCTTATTGCATGATATTAAGTACCGTGTATAACAGACAGCAGGGTAAAAAGCCATTTGATTCAGGGGCTCAGTGGATCATAAGAACATTAACTGTCAGACTTAGAGGAACAATCTTCTTTATACTCTACACTTTAAAAAGGCAATGACTGAGCCCAGAAAGAGTGAACATTCACCTGGACACAGAGCTTAAAAGGAGAGGGCAGGTCAGGAAGAGGATGATCATTTTTGAAACACTCTAAACACATTAGCACCTATTAAATAAATTAAGTAATACATTTTAATATATTCCATACAGTAAAGCCCAGACCTAGATAGTTTCACTGGTAAATTCTACCAAATAGTTCAGAAGAATTAATACTAATTTTTTGCAAAAACTTCCAATTAGAAGAGGAGGGGATGCTTTCCAGCAAATTGTGTGAGTCCGGTATTACTCTGATACTACTACCATGCAAAGCCCTCACCAGAAGAAAAAAACTACAGATCAACATCTGTGATGAATGTAGGCACAAAGATCCTCAACAAAATACTAGTGAATAAATATAGCAATTTATGAATAGAAATATACACCGTGACCAAGTAGGATCTATCCTAGGAATAAAAAAGTGTTTTTTTTTT
>NW_007739441.1:0-8792 GCF_000696425.1 Galeopterus variegatus | reverse complement strand
TTTTTTTTTTAACATGTGGAAATCTATTAATGTACGTCTTGTCAATAAAATAAAGGTCGAAGACCACTCGATCATCTCAATAGATACAGAAAAAATTCGTGAAATTCAATACCATTTTATGATTGGACTAACTAAGGAATTTCCTTATCCTGAAAATGACATCTAAAAACATTCCAGAGCTAACATCAAACTGAAAGGTGAAGAAAAGAATGTTTGTTTTCATGTTTCTGCCATGAAAGATGCAGATGTCTGCTCTTACAACCTCTTTTCAACATTGTATTGGAGGTTTCAGCTAAGGCAATTAGGTAAGAAAGTGAAATATAAGGCAGATTGAAAAGGAAGAAATGAAATTATGCTATTTATAGATGGCATATCTTGTATTTAGAAAATACTAAGAAATTAATTTTAAAAACCTTTTAAATGTAATAAAATTTCAGTTATTCAGCAAGTTTGCAAGAGATGGGTATGCAAAAACCAATTGTATTTCTGTAACTAGGAATGAATAATGCAAACATTAAATTAAGCAAACAATTCCATTTACTATAGCATCAAAATAATAAAATACTTAAAAAATTAACAAGAGAAGTAGAAAAATTGTACTGTGAAATTGAAAAAATAGTGTTGAAAAAAATTAATTTCTAACTAGTACAATTAGTCAAGAAAATAAAACAAAAGACATCAAGGGTAAAAAGGAAAAGATAAAACTATTTATATGCAGATATTATAATGTTGAATATAGAAAATTCTAAGGAATACACACTAAAACTATTAGAAATAGTAAACAAATTCAACAAGGTTTCATGATACAAGAGCAATAAACAAAAATCAATTGTATTTCTAGACAGTGACAATGAACAAACTGAGAATAAAATTGTAAAAAAAATCCACTTACATTAACAGTAAAAATAATAATATAGGAACACATTTTAAAAAGAAGTACAAATATGCACTCTAAAAACTAAAAACACTGTTGAAAGGAATTAAAGAAGACCAAACTAAAAAAAAAAAGAAAGAAAGAGATTTTGTTCTCATAGATTGAAAGACTTAATAACATTAAGATGGTCATACCTCTCACTCAGATTAATCTAAAAACTAAACATAGCCTCTGCCAAAATCCCAGCAGACTTCTTTGTGAAAATTGACAAACTGATTGCAAAATTCTTATGTGTTAGGTTGACGAGACAAATAGAATGAAAGACTCCAAGCCAAATGTTTGTCTGGGAGGGGTTTGGGCAGCTATTCTGAGCACTCAGTATTCTGTAACTGCTTTGCAATTTGTTTTTCCTTTTTTTTAACTTCATACGAGATGTTTTTATCAGTACCTACTAGCCTTGAGAGAAAGGGAGGGGGCAGGGGGACAGAGTGAGTGAGTAGCAGATGCTCTTATGTTAAGCTGACTGTGAGGCCTAATAATACGGAAATGCGAGAGACCCTGAATATCCAAAACAATTTGATAAAGAACCAAGTTGGAAGACTCACAATTTTCAATTCCAGTACTTGACACAAAACAATGATAAAAAGCAAGTGTGACACTGGCATGAGGATAAACATTTAGGTCAATGAAAGAGAAATAAAAATCCAGCAATAAACTCTCATATTTATCATCAATTGACTTTCAACAAAGGTCTCAAGACCATTCAATGGGGAAAACATAGCCTTTTCAACAAATGGCCCTGGGGAAATTGAATATTCACATGCAAAAGAATGATGCTGGACTCATACCTCATGCCATGTACAAAAATAAACTTGAAATGGATTAAAGACCTACCTGTAAGAGCTAAAACCATTGAATATTCACATGCAAAAGAATGATGCTGGACTCATACCTCATGCCATGTACAAAAATACACTTGAAATGGATTAAAGACCTACCTGTAAGAGCTAAAAGCAGGGCCGGCCAGATAGACTGATTGATTTAGTTATATTTTTTTCTTAAGCAACTGTGGATAGTTGCATTGACTTCTTTGGAAAGGTGAGTGAGGAAAGGAAGCCCTACGAGCCAGAGAGCCAATGTGCCAGCACAGGGCACCTGTGCTGGCCAGTAGCAAAGTTAGCCCATCACTCACCTAAGCAGCATCATTCCCCATACTCTTTCCATGGGTACAGGTACAGCCAGTTGTGTGAACAATCAATTTACCTTTGCAGGTACAAAAAGACTCCGCACACCAAATCATATCTAACTTTTCTGATAAAGCTCTTAATTTGTGATATTACAAGCCAATTTTCTTCTATCACAAATCCCTGTGACATAAATATTAATTTTTAAAGAGAGATATACATTTTCAAGTTTACAGATTTTGTGATGTGTGTGTTAAGAAGTCACTTTATGGCACATATGATACTAATATTTTTTCATAATTCTTAATAGCAATGGTGACTTCTTTAAATAAAGGTATTTCTAAAAATATTATTAAAATAAATAAAAATTTAAAAGACCTAAATAAATGCAAAGATATTTCATGCTCATGTATCAAAATACTTAATATTGCAAGATGTCAGTACTTTTTAAATTGATCTACAGATTCAACACAATCCCCACCAAAATCTGTTTTTTTTGCAGAAATTAACAAGCTAATGCTTAAATGCATATGGAAATGCAAGGAACCCAGAATGGACAAAACAACCTTGAAAAAGAACAAAGCTGGAGGACTCACACTTCTCAATTTCAAAACTAACTACAAAGCTACAGTAATCAAGATAATGTAGTACTTGCATAATATTAGACATATAGATCATTAGAACAGAAGTTGATGTCCAGAAATTATGCCAAATGTTGGTGAGGAAATGGAAAAATTTCAACATTTGGTAACTACTAGTGGAAATGTGAAGTGTTGCAGCCACCTTGGAAAATGGTTTAGCAGTTTCTCAAAATATTCAGTAAAGAGTTACAATATGACCCAGCAATTCTACTCCAAGGCATACAGCCATGAGAAATGAGAACATACATCTATACAAAATCCTGTGCATTAATGTTTATATTACCATTATTAATGATAACAAGAAATGATAACAATTTAAATGTCAATGATAAATGAATAAATTAAATGTGCTTTATCTATATAATAAAATAATAAGCCATTAAAAGAAATGAAGTACATGACCTAACATGGATGAAACTTAAAACATTCTACCAAGTGAAAGTAGCTAGTCACAAAAGTTCACATATGTACGATTCCATTTTTATGAAATGTCCAAAATAGGTAAATTTATAGAAGTAGAAAGTAGATTAGTTATTGCCTAGAGCTTGTGTTGTTGGGCAGTACTGAGGAGTGAATATTAATGGGTACGAGGTTGCTTTTTGGGTTAATGAAAATGTTTAAAAATTGACTGTGGTGATGATTATGTAACTCTATAAATATACTAAAAATTACTGAATTCATATTAGAAATGGGAGTGTATAATATCACTATAAAAAAGATGTACTAACAAAAAAGTACTATTGCATCTGGCCAAACAATTGCAATGTTTGAAAAACTGTCAAATAATAATTCAGAAAGCATTTTATTAGACTCAAACTATTTATTCTATGCACGCTAATGCTTTCTTTGTGTTTTCTGTACAAATAAGATAATTTAAAATAATAACATAAAGGCAACTGTGCTTTTGGTTCTGGGATAGTATTATTGGGGAATATTGGAATCTGAAAGTTCTTTTAACGAAGGCCCTTTGCTTGTATAACCTCGCAGCTGGAAAGTGCTTGTTTACAAAGGACCCCTAAAAGTTGGTTAAATAGTAGTCTGCCTCTTGTGTTTCTGTGGCTCTGCTGTCTGCTTGATTGAGCCACCTAAATTTGCAGAAACTGCTTGCCGAATATATGTTTAGAAATTGAAACTAACAGCACCTACTTAACCACATTTCCTGCTTTTGTGAAGTGCTTGAAGCACCCAGTCTGTGTGACTCTGTCTAGATACAGACAGGGCCAATAAAAGACTTGCATGCCTACTCCAGAAAAGTAAATAACCACAGCTCTCTCTGCACTCAGGGTCCCAGGATCTCTGGACGTGAGTCCACCTGGGTCCTGCTAGTGTTCCTCTCCCACTGGTGTAATAAACTTCCTGACTCTCCATCTCTCTGAGTGACTAGAATTGTTTCCTCATTGAGTTCTTTCCATAACAGTATCTGTATTCACCATCATTCCCACCCCTTACCCATAAATGAGGAAAGCATTAACCCTAATGTTTTCCAAAGAAAGTGATAGGTAATGTGCAAAGAAACTTTTTAAAAATAGGTAATGAAAGAAGGCACATCACTCTGTTTCAAAGATTCAATTAATGGTTGAAAACTGGAGCAAAACTCATTTTAATAATATGTTTGCAAACCAAAACTGGGGAAAAAAATATCATTGATATCACTGTTCAACAATGTTGAATTGAATAAATCGTGATTACTTTTACAAAAATAAAATCTTTTGCACGAATACAGGAAGCAATTGTGATTAGGTTTTGGAAGAGTGAGGGGAACTGAATTAAAAATGCTCATCTTTTATTAATCACATATATTTTTCATAAGGAGGTTATTTTTATTAGCTCCAGCTAATAGAACACCATTATTTAACAAAATTGTGAAAGCAGTTGGACCATGACAATTTAATGCTGTTTTCCAAAACTGTCATTTTGCGGGGCTTAGAGAAGCCAAGTTCATCCAGGTGTTTTCATAATTTCTTAATCATAGACTAGTGGTGAGGTAGTTTCCACAGGCTAGCAGTTCACATGCAGTCATAGAGTGTCGTTAACTCTCATCTAATCATTCCTAATTTCCACTAGGATGCTCTAGGTAGGAAGAAAACAAAGAGCCACAGCTATGGTCACTGACCAAATGGCTTCCCTAGAAATGTGCTCTCACCCATGTAAGCTCCTGTCTTCTGAGCTAAATAACAAAAAGAAAAGCTTCTCTTGCTTGGATGCCTGAAGATTAGAAAAGCAAGACTGAATGTTTAGTGGACTGGAGTTCTCAAAATTATCCTTGGACTCTCCTCTACATGTGACTTCACACATACAGAATAAGAGAAATAAAGCAACTGGCACATGCTTGGCAGACAGTGCAAGGGACCCCATACAATAAACTCAGCATCTGGAGTAGCTGAGTCAGGATCTAATCTGTTTATCAGACTCTAAAACTCATTTTCTTTCTACCATACATCACTGTATCCATGTTTATAGATAGTATGAGGAGTTTTCTAGTAGCTCTAAAGAGGGATAATTAGAAAAGGATTGATTTTAGGAGATGCTTTATTGAGAAAAAATAGAGAATTAAGTCAAAGGCTTTAAGTGAAGAGGATGTATCATCAGATTTTGTTTTCAGCTCTAGGTAACATAAATCCCTATCACGTGGTATACATATATAAAGGAGTTATGTTTTTACAAAACAAGAAGTCAGAATATCAGCAGTTTATGGTGTGGTGGCCCATGTTATCTTCAAGAGCTCAGGCTCCTTCTCTCTCTCTCCACCAATTTCAGTAGGTGACTTCTGTTGCATGAGCACGAAAGGGCTGCTCTACCCCCACACTTTACACCTATATTCCAAAGAAGTAAAAGGGGGTAGTACCCTCTTCTCACAAGTCTTTGTTTTTTATTTAGATAGTGCTGCCTTCTCCAGAAATTTTCAATTATGTGACACTGGCTTGATCTGGGTCACACAATTCTTAGTTGCAAGAGGATCTGCAAAGTATTTTCATATTCTAGTCTGTGGGGTAAAGAAAGAAGGTTAAGAAGAAGGAGCTGAGGAATGTCCTTAGGGTGACCAGCTCAAATTTTCTACCATATGTACTGAGTTCAGTAGTAAAATAAGGCATTATTCAGGGTTCTCCACAGAAACAGCTGATATGAGATATAGAGCAAAGTATTTTCATATTCTAGTCTGTGGGGTAAAGAAAGAAGGTTAAGAAGAAGGAGCTGAAGAATGTCCTTAGGGTGACCAGCTCAAAGTTTCTACCATATGTACTGAGTTCAGTAGTAAAATAAGGCATTATTCAGGGTTCTCCACAGAAACAGCTGATATGAGATATAGATAGATAGAAAGAAAGATAGATAGATAGATAGATAGATATGTAAGAGGGGATTTATTATGGGGATTAGCTCATGCAATTACGGACTTTGGGAAGTCCCACAATATGCTGTTTAAAAGCTGGAGAACCAGGAAAGCCAGTGACATAATTTAGTCTGAGTCCAAAGTCCTGAGAACTAGGAGCTCCAATGTCCTTGGGCAGGAAAAGATGAATATACCAGTTCATGAAGAAAAAGAAAGTATTCATTCTTACTCTGCCTTTTGTTCAGTCAAACCCTCAACAGATTGGATGATGCCCACCCACACTGTCAAAGACAGATCTTGTATATTTACTTCACTGATTCAAATGCTAACCTGTTCCAGAAAAACCCTCACAGACATATCCAGAAACTGTGTTTTACCAGCTATCTGGGCATCCCTTAATTCAGGCAAGTTGACACATAAAATTAACCATTATAATAAGGAATACTCCCAGAAACCCAAAGAGTGAACACAAATTTTTAGTTTTTGTTTTCAGTGAATTTTATGTCAATTCATCTAAAAAATTATCATGAATACTTATTAAACACAATTTTGACAATTTTCTTACATTCTATTAACAAAAATTAAAATGATTGTTTCAAGAGGCACATACCTATTAAAATAAATGTATTGTGGTTGAGGGTATGAATGAAAAGACAGAATTGAAGAATTAATGCTAAACATGAGTTTGCTGCCAATAGAAAAATAGTAAAAAGAATAACTGTTGGAATATTACTAGGTCTGTAGCACTTCAGGTCCACTCAGAAATAAATGAATAACCTATAGACCGCTAATACTACTATAAGGGCTTGCTGTCCAGAGGAAACCTGTGATGTGTTACAACATTTAAATTAAATCTGTTTTCCGAAAGAGGCTGTACTTCACCCTGATGTGGTATGGTGTTTCTTTGATGTGAAAACTTGATTTATTTCACACATCAATAAAAGCAGAAGACAACATATAAACTTTTGTATTGCATTTGCTGGACAACCACGTATCCTTGTTTTGTGGAGGTGTTGTTGTGCTTAGTACCATTGCTAAAAGGGATGATAATTAAGACAGGGTGAGCAGCAAGATCAAATCAATAGTGAGGTTCTGTAAAAACACTTCTGAGAAGCAGCTATAGTTCTAAAAGAAGCCCTTTTACTCAGATTGACAGGAATCAGGGTCACCTGGATTGAAACTTGAAGTGGCATGTTTTCAATGTCAATGCAGCAAGTCCTTTTAAAGGGTTCCTTTGAATCTTTGATCACTATGGCCTTAATCTTTCATGGTCTAAAAGAGAAGGGGATTTGCATCAAAAGGGAAATGCAAAAAGAAGTCTGTTAGAGACTAAGTCCTTGACTTCTGGGACACCCTGTTCCTAGAACAATCCACTCTGATTTCTTTCCTTTCTTCTTAGCGTTCTGTGTACCCACAGCTTTGTTCTTGCTATTCTTTCTGGCTAGGAATGCCTTCCTCCCCACTTAACTGTTGAAGAGCAGCATGCAGAATGACAGACCTGGCTCTGGAGTGAAGAGAAGATGAAGTTAGAGGGAAGTGATCCAAATGTTCAGATGTCTCAAAGGAAGAATTTGTCACTTCTGATTTGTTTCAGAGCACCAAAATCATAAAATATGAAGGCTCACATTTTTATTTTCTTGCTTCCATTGACCTCATCTCATTTTCTATTTAACATCCAGATGGTCTCCCTAAAAAATAGACCTATATGTCCTGAGCTGGTGATTCCAGTCCATCTGCAGAGATTATGTTTCATACACATTACGTTCATTTCTAATGGCCAGGTCATGAGAGGAGACAAAATACTGGGCAAATATCATTCTTTGCTGCCTCAGCAGAAGCAGCAAATTCTCTTTAATCACTTTGTTTCTGGAACTAGAACTTCTTCTGAAGGAGGCTTTAAAATATCAGCAAACTCCCTTGGATCTGAGGACATGTCAGCACGTTCTCCCCTCTGCATTCCAGTCTCATTTGTCCTCTGGTCCGGAAGGAAGGCTGTGTCTATCATGATTACAAACAGGAGGAGAAATTGCAATCTGTACCGGCTCTGTCCACACTGGCCCGCCCTGATATCTTTCTGCAGCTCATTTTAGTTTCACGTGCCTAGGCATGCACATTTTCCAATACTCCCTCATTCTGTGCTCACCCTGGTTGCATTTTATTCTGTAAACAAACCAGACACATACTCCCAGCCCTTTTCCGACAATACCATAAGGCTTGTTATTACTTTGGCTCTTGGGAAAGAGGCCTTGGCAGACAGGAGAATCTGTTCTTCCTTATTCAGAGTGACCAAGAGGCAAATGCTCCTGAACATTTGTTCTGCCCCAGGCACAGATAAAATGATGTGTAGGTATAATTGGATTTAACCCTCCCATCACCCCCGTGAGGTAGGTACTCGCATCATCTCATTTTGCTGGAGAGGAAACTGAGATGCAGAGTTTTAGTCATTAAACAATTAAAGTTGAAATGTAAACCGAGGTAGTCTAACTCCAGAGCTTGCATTCTTAATCATTACACCACGTATAATTTATGTTTCCAGAAACAGTTAGGTACTCGCATCATCTCATTTTGCTGGAGAGGAAACTGAGATGCAGAGTTTTAGTCATTAAACGATTAAAGTTGAAATGTAAACTGAGGTAGTCTAACTCCAGAGCTTGCATTCTTAATCATTACACCACGTATAATTTATGTTTCCAGAAGCAGTTATTTATGATGGGATAACTATTTGAGGCTAATAAACTATTTGAGGCTAATCTGATGGCATAAAA
>NW_007739440.1:26145-36464 GCF_000696425.1 Galeopterus variegatus | reverse complement strand
ATAATAATCATATACATTGTATATTGACAAAATAAAAATTAAAAAAAAAAAAAAAGAAAATACATATCAAAAAATTTTTTTATCTTATGTACAGGCATACTTTGGAGATATTGCAGATTCAGTTCCAGACCACTACGAGAAAGCAAATATTACAGTAAAGTGAGTTACATGATTTGTTTTGTTTCCCAGTACATATGAAAGTTATGTTTATACTATATTGTAGTCTATTAAGTGTGCTACAGCATTATGTCTGAAAAAACAATGTATATGACTTAATTAAAAGGTATTTTATTGCTAAAAACTGCTAATCATCATCTGAGTCTTCACCAAGTCATAATCTTTACTGTTGGGGGATCTTGCCTCGATGTTGGTAGCTGCCGACTGACCAGGGTGGTGGCTGCTGCAGGCTGAGGTGGCTGTAGCAATTTCTTAAAATAATACAACAATGAAGTTTGCTGCATCGACTGACTTTTTCTTTCATGAAAGATTTCTCTGTAGCATGTGATGCTGTTTGATAGCATTTATGCCCAGTACAACCTCTTTCAAAATTGGAGCCAGAGTCGGTCCTCTCAAAAACCTGCAGCTGCTTTATCAACTAAGTTTATGTAATATGTTAAATCCTTTGTTGTCATTTCAACCATGTTCACAGCATCTTCACAGGAGTATATCCTATATCAACCACTTTCTGTGCTCATCCGTAAGAAGCAACTCCTCATCCATTAAAAGTTTATCATGAAGGGCCGGCCCGGTGGCGCACTGGATAGTGCGTCGCTTGGGAAGTGCGGTGGCGCTCCCGTCCGAGGGTTCGGATCCCACATACAGACCGGCTCCCGCTCACTGGCTGAGTGAGGTGCGGGAGCAACACCGAGGCTTGCAATCCCGTTGCCGGTCCCCGGTCCGGTACGGGGGCAACACTGAGGGTTGCGATCCGTTGCCGGACACGGAAAAAAGACAAAAAAAAAAAAAAGTTTATCATGAAATTGCAGCAGTTTAGCCACATCTTCAGGCTTCACTTCAAATTCTGGTTTTCTTGGCATTCCACCACATCTACAGTTACTTCCTCCACTGAAGTCTTGAACCCGTCAAAGTCATCCATGAAAGTTAGAATCAACTTCTTCCAAACTCCCGATGACCTCCTCCCATGAATCACAGATATTCTTAATGACATCTAGAATGGTGAATCCTTTCCAGTAGGTTTTCAATTTACTTTGCCCAGATATCAGAGGAGTCAGTATGGCAGCGTTAGCCCCACAAAATGTACTTCTTAAATAATAAGATTTGAAAGTCAAAATTATTCCTTAATCCATGAGTTGCAGAATGCATGCTGTCTTAGCAAGTATGAAAATAACATTAATCTCCTACTACATCTCCATCAGAGCTCTTAAGTGACCAGGTGCATTGTCAATGAACAGTAATATATTGAAAGTTATCTTTTTTTCTTAGCAGACAGTCTCAATAGTGGGCTTAAAATATTCAGTAAACCAGGCTTTGTTGTTCCATTTATAGAGCACAGGCAGAGTAGATTTATAATAATTCTTAATGGTCCTAGGATTTTCAGAATGACAAATGAGCACTGGCTTCAACTTCAAGTCACCAGCCACATTAACCCCTAAGAGATTCAGCCTGTCCTTTGAAGCCAGCCATTGACTTCCCTCTAGTCATAAATGTTCTAGATGGCATCCTCTTCCAGTAGAAGACTGTTTCATCTACAAACTGCATTGTTTTTTTTTTCTGTTTGTAGAACAGTCTGAGCAATAGACATGTAGGATTAAGGATAGCTTGAAAATCACAAAGGGCATAGTCAGAAGAGGTTAAAAGGGAACCTTAAAAGCATACTTTTCTGAAAGTAAAGGTATATTATAAAATGATCAAGAAAACAGTCTTAAAATATTTTATTTGGGATAACAAAGTCAGGCTATTAAATGAATTTTATTTTTAGTCACAGGAATATACGTTTTTGGAAACATATGACAAGGTAAAATGTATCAAAATAAGAATATTTGCAAGTTTGTATCACTACTAAAAACTACCACAACTTATTATCCCCTACCTTCTAAGAAGTAAGTACTCTTTGCTGCTGCTCTCCTTGGTTGTGATGAATTTGCACAGTGGGCTGATTGTGACAAGGAGAGGAGCCAGAATGAGAGAAGAGAGCACTCTATGCACGGAACTGCGTACTTCATGGGGCATGTACATTTTGCATGACTGCATGCATCACATGATTGGCGGCTGGAGCAGAAACGGAGGAAAGGAACAACCTAGATGAAGCACTAAACACTTTCTGGCAGTCCCCAAAGAAAGAAAAAGATTTCTCAAGAGATTTGGGGCAAACGTCTTATTTGCTACACTTTATAAAACCCCTGTGCCACTCACTTTAACCAAACTACAGCCAAGATATGCAGTACTAATAGGTGGAGTTGTGTCTACTTTTAATGTAGCCCAGTGAATAGACTGGACCATGTGGTATCCAACATTTTATGTGGGTTATAAATATGTATGTTTATGTGTGTGAATCCCATTAAAAAAGGAGAGATCTAATTTTAAAAACACAAAGTTTATCAAACCGCTTATCCAACTCCACAGTTTATTTCTGGATTGGTGCCACCAATAACTAAATATATGAATGAACAAGGACCAAGGACAAACTGTGTATAAATTAGTATTTATGGAATGTTAACCATATGAGTTTCAGGGAAGATAATGCCAGGTGGTTATTCAAGTTTCTTAATCCTAACACAATCAACTCCACATGCACACTAACTTCTCCTCTTCTTGTTTCAGAATTCTGGTTAAATAACAGGAGGTTCCATTACTGACAGGGAAGGAGAGGAGTGTTCTCAAGATACCTAGTGGGATATCTGGGGGGATAAAAGAGAAAATTCTTAAATTTTAACTCAGTCCCCTGAGCTTCACCAGCAAAGTTATTATAGTAATTTTTGTCTCAATTGTTTTTATTTTAAGAAGTATCTCTTCTCTTCTCTCTTTCAGTCTTATGTGTATGTTTATGTGGCAGTAAGGAGAGAACATATTCGTAGCTTCAAACTTGATCTCATGTATTTCACAAAACGTTTTAGTTTAAAATAATCTAAAAGTAATCTTTTCAATATCACACAACAGTTATGGACAGATGTGGTACAAGAATGAAGGTCTCCTGGCACTTAACATGAGACTCTGCATAGTAAACCAAGCTGGCAATCTTACTATCTGGGATAATAATTAAAATACTTTTGACAATGATTCACCTTTATTCTCACTCTAATATGTATGATTATTATCAGAAAAGTCCTTTAAAATAAAACGTCCTACTCATAACAAGGAAAGGAATGTGCATTAGGACTTGGAATAGCCAGATAGCAACATGGAGGATACTGGGTATGTAAGGGGCAGAGGAAGAGGAGCAAAAGGTGTGAGTTAATGATTTTTTTTAAAGGGGTCATTAAGTATAAAACCCTACTTCGTCTTGTTTCAGAATTTTTCAAGGGCCACATGTCACTAGTGGTATAATAAGATACCAGCATTATTTTCAGTCTGGAGGAGGGAAAAGGGAAAAGCAAAGAATGAGATAAAGTAGGTTAAGAAGAGAGACCTCCTTTTTTATTATGAACAGAAAAGATTATAGACTCCTTTCCCTATTCTAAAGATATTTACAATAAAATTTCTGAGCAAATTAGTGCAATTTTTAAATATGAACAAAGTATGTGAGAGAGAGATAAGTAGGGCATTAAGCTTATAAGAAAATATCTTTGTATTTTCATGGTGTTATATGGAAAATTGTATCACTTATTCATGCCTTAGTATCCAAAAGTAATTTGAGTAAGCTAAAGAGTGGGATTTTAAATTTGAAGAGATGGACTTTTCATGAAATCATAAATATTCAATCTGCTCTACTTAAGGGCATATATATATTGAAAGAGAGAATTTGTAAACTTATGGTGTGTTTTTCAATGCAAAGAAGTAAAGCCATCTAAATGATATAAATCCCAGAAGATACCTTGATTGGACCCATTTCCCTCCATCTTTCCCCACAGACAATCCCAGAAATACTTGGTTTTCTCATGTTGTATTCATAGCATATTCATTAGAAACATTTATATGCTGTACTTATACTATTCATATTAAGATATAATAGCAAGCTATAAGATTAAACATATCAGTTTAACTTGTGCTAAGCATTATATTGAAGCACTCAAATATTTAGAATTTGTTGTCAAAACTATGAACATCCAGTTATGACTTTCAAAAGTTAAATGTAATATTGTTTCTCCGATCAAGAATAAATAAAGGATGCAGAAAACTGTACTTGAAGGATTTACCTGAGATGAGAACCATGACTTTGTCAATAGTACAGTTTCTCTAAAAGTGATAGGGTGTAAAGTGGATGTAGGATGAAAAAATAAGGTGAAAAGTAATTTGAATTACACACACGCAAAAGTTATGCAATAATGTAGATGGAAGTAACTTCTTGGGCCTCCAATTAGTCATTTATTCTTTCATTCAACATTTATTTATGGAGCTCCTTCCAAGTGCCAGATATTGTTCTAAGCATTGAGTTAGAGCAGAGAACAAAACAAAATGCCTGGCTCCATAGAATAGACATTTTCATTGGGAAAACAGATGATAAATAAACAACTTTTTAAAATGTCACTTGATAATAGTGCAATGGAGAAAAATAAAATATGTTAAAGGCAATGGAGTGTGATTAATGAGTATTTATTTTATATAGGACAGGTCAGAGAAGTCTTCTCTAACAAGGATACATTTAAGCAGAGACCTGAAGTTAGTGAAGATACCTGAGGATAGAGCATTCTAGACAGAGAACAGAGAGAAACGCTCTGAGGTGAGCATCAGCTTATTCTGTTTTGAGGAATATCAAGGAGGCCAGCGTGTCTAGAGTAGAATAAATAAGAGGACACATAAGAGTAACATAATCAGACTTATTTTTAAAAGATCACTCTGCTGTGTAGAGAATAAACTGTGGTGCCTGGAGCGGGGAAGAAGGTGGATCAACTAAATACCTATTGCAACAGTTCAGGCAGGTGGTTTACCATCCTGGTGAAACCAACCAGGTCAGTAGCAATGGCTGAACAAACTAGATGTATGGAATAAGATGATTTTTTGTTGTTGCCATTTAGCTAAACTAAAGGCAGACTTTGCAAGGGAAAAATCTGAAGACAAAAAGGAAGTGAAGAGTTAGCTACAGGCATACATATATAGATCAACCAAATCCTGGAACATAAACTTGGGTGAAGTAATAGTGAGGAATAGTTCTTAAAGATGGTGAGGATCTTTTTTTTTTTTTTTAATGAGATGATTTTATGACAGTCCACATATGCTAAGATGTTAAGATGTATGGATTAGCGTACTATAAGTTTCTCCTCACTATCTGCCAGTGAGAAATTTTATAAAAGCTTTCTCCAAAATATGTCTACCACTGATTTTTTTTCTACCCCCTAAAATACACTTTAAGAAAGTTTGGTTTTTCTTAAGGTTGAGAAAAAGTTGCAACTCAATAGTTGTAGTTGCATGTGTGTACCAAAATGATACAAAAAATAATACAGATAAATTCCACAGAAAACACCATCAAATAAACATCAAGGTTCAAAAGAAAGAAAATAAATAAATAAATGAATACCAGAAAAACTTTCAGTTCTTTCTGACAGCATTCTTTATTTGAGGAATTCAAAATTAATTTCCTTTACCTGTTATAAAAAATACAATATTCGAACGGTTATAATCTTTTAGACTTATGTTAGAAAAATCTTTAAAGGAAATACTAAAAACTTAAATAAATTTAAAGTCAACATTATCATCCAAAAAGTATAGTTTAAGTCTTCCAAGACAGAAATTGAAGGAAATTAAGGAACATTAATAAACTAAAAATACTGAGAGCTTTTAAACCCTTGGGAATTCATTTGCTTCACAGCAATGTGCCTTCTCAACATTTAAATTTTATTCTCTCTTGCTAATGAAAATAATTTGCCAGAGCAGAGAGGAATGAAGACATCAGTTCCATATGACATATTTATCAATATAAGGGAAAGGTATGGTCCAGATATCCTTGGTAGATAGTAGGAAGAGAGAAGGGTACTACTGATTGGAAAATTGAATTCAAGATATAGTTGTATATAGGTCCAGTAATGCATGTTACAAATACTAAGGAAAGGGTTTAACCTGGGCCCCTATAGATGATTTATGGAGAAAATGTATTTTAAATAACATTTTAGACAGATTTGGATAAATGAAGACAATTTTAGAATTGAAACTGTATGTGGCAAGGTAAAAAGTGAACAAAACAAGTTAACTTAGAGTAAACAAAGTTCACAATTACAAAATGAAAAAGTAAATCATAAGCTGTAATCATTAAAATATAACAGTGTTTAAGCTCAGTTGGTTGGAGCATGGTGTTATAGCATCAAGGTCAAGGGTATGTATGCTCGTACCAGCCAGCCACCAAAAAAATAAAATAAAATTTTTAAAAATGAAAGAAAGGTGTTACCAATATATCTCATTTTAGAGCACTCTGTTAAGTTGACCACTAGGCAAATATCTATATAGAAAAACACAAATTCCTAATCACTTCAATTATAAAAATAATTAGGCCAATATTAAATAATGGCACATATAAGGACAAAACCACAAATTCCTAATCACTTCAATTACAAAAATAATTAGGCCAATATTAAATAATGGAACATATGAGGAAAAATCAAATTACCAAAGCAGCTATTTAAAGAAAAAATGGCTTTAACAAATACTACTGCTGAAAATACATCACCACATACACATAGGTTTTCTTTTCATTTTAACAGTGCTGCAACATAATACATCTAAATCTTTAAAGACCTCTCTCCAGTATCTCAATATTTTAACATTAACTTCTTAGTCACATTATTTCTTTACACAAGTGACTAGCTTTGGTGAAATGTAAAGAAATATTGGTTGGTTTTGTCTGGAAAATCTGGAGCAGGAGATGGATAAAAACATTGGGCACAGCAAAAGAGTATATACAAAAATGCATCAGAATTAATGATAAGAGAATTAAATAAACAAATAGAAGTACCAATTTATCTTAACAAGCAAAAATATTTACAAGAAAAAACTATTTTATATAAAAGAATATCCTACATGAGTATTTATGTAAGTCAATAATAATGAATTTTCACATAACGAATGCTAGGCTAAAAAAAAAAAGTAGCAATTTTCAGACAACCCTCCTAACAATTCTTAGTTAAGATGTAAGAGAAAAAAAAAAAAAAAAAACAGTTATGAGTCCCACTTTGAAGTTCTGAAAAGCAAATGAAGAAGCTAAAAGTTTGAAACAACTCCATAAGGAAGCAATAAAAATAAACTAGTAAAACCCATAAGAAAAAGCACAAAGAACTTAAATTATTTTACTTCATAGACTATACATGTGATATGACTTTTGTCCAAGTATATTAAGAGATAAATAGATGAACCTAAGAAAATGTTTATTTCATCTAAAAAAGGAACACAACTAAACTACAGCATATAAAATTTGAATTAGTCATTAGATTATCTGCGGACCATGAGCACTGGAATATGTTTTTTAAAAGTTTCAAGCACCTGGATTACCTTTACAGAAGACTTAAAAATATAAACAGCAATCTTTCTGGGTTAGATTTGTTAAAGTTTGTTAGAACTTTATGAATTAAAGGCTATATAAATAAGGTTGCTTTCAAAATCTATGCAAATATTAAGATCACACTGGGCCTAATTAAAGTAATAGGCTTTCTTTTAACAAAGGGCAGTATGAATTTGGGCTCTGGTTAGAACATTTTGGGTCAATTAATTTATCAATAAGAGTACTACTTAACAATAAGGATACTACTTATCACAAAGTTAAAGAAAAAAAATAATTTGAGTATGCCAAAAATTATTATTCAGTAATTGTGATGGAACTGATACTATTACTGAATTCAACGAGGATTTACAAGTCTTTCTACTAAAACTGTCAAGAAAATTTCTTATTGGCCTGTGTCCTCAATCACATTCTCTTCTTACGTGTCAATGGACTCTTTCTGATTTAATTCAGAGAAGCAGAAAATACATGACCATGACATCATCATTCAGTTTTCTATCAGTATTATAACTAATAGCTGATTTAACATGAGACTGTCAACACAGAAAGAGACAAAGGTGATGAGGCAGAGCAAGCTATAAATCCTAAAATATATCACAAATAGTACCCTTTTTGTGTAATTAAGTTCTGTATTCTTCACATCTTCTCTTGAAATAAAAATGGCTGGTAAATTTGTCTACACTCATTATACTGTTAGATGCCCTATGAATCCCAATCAAACCATGCAGTTATTTTAAATTATTTAAACATGCTTTTCATAAAGTATAATTCTAACTGCTACACAAGGAGAGCTGTTTTGTGTTTTTGAAATCTTTCTCGTACAAAGGGAATATAATTTCTCTTTATCTGTAAATATAATGTTCACTTTTTTCCTACTTTTATGGTGTGGCACATACAACAATTTTCTATTTTAAGTTTCTAAAAAATGACAGAGGTTTATTTTTATTTTACCTTTTAAGCAAAACCACTATACTATCATCGGTGAAACGAAATAAAACTCCAATGAAAGTTTATTCAGGCACAACCATTTCATAAATCTATTCATATCATAATGTATTAAAGGCCTTTTCCACTCCAGTGTATGAATTCTATGAAAACAATATACCAAATATAAATTGGGTAATTTTTAAAAATAGCTATAATAGTTCATAATTGCTATTTGCATATATTTTCCTTTGATTGCTCTATTTATTCTAATATACATTGAAGTGTAATGATAACAATTTTAGTAAAAATAAGGTATTTAATGTACTCATATTTAAGTTGAACTTAGTAACTTAGTAACTTGTTACTTAATCACTATTAGTAACTTAATCACTATTAAACATTTTTTTCACTTAATTTTAGATAACAGTGACAGTGGGTTTCTTAAGGAACTATTAAATTGGACAACTTCTAACCATGAGTCTAGTTATGTAATAAAAATAAAAGGAAGGAAGGAAGACAAGGGAAAAAAGGAATTTAAAAAACTCTACAGCTGATAAGAAATTTTATGGCCCTAATGATCACAGTGCATATAACTTTATACCCACTCTATTAATGTATATACAAATAAATCAGAATTGTAAATTAACTGTGTTTAACAGCATTAAACAAACACTACATTTAAAAATTCCAGTACACTGAGAATATACTTATCCATAACTCATAGTGACAGAAAAGATAAACAGCCCCCTTGACAACATAAAACATTTCCCAAGGTATTCCACAATGCAAACTTGAAGATGAAAATATCCGAAAGCTCATCTTTACTTCAGTTTTGACCTCTAACACCGACTTGCTATTAAACACACCCCCTCCTGTCTCCATTGCTGCCTAACCAAACTATTTGAGTTAGGAGAGCCTGTAAAGATGTGCCTTCCAGGCAAACTTTTGTTTTCTAAAAGTAAATCTTTCCAAATACTTCCAGTTGGAAAACGTCCACTCACTTCAGCTACTTGACACCAGAGCGTCACTTTCTCCCTTGGGCTTACCTGCTGCTACTTAACTATTCTTCCAAGTAGACTGTGGGCATGTTGGGAGGTAGCTCTCTAAGCACTTCTGAATCTATGATGACTACCTATGTGCACACCTTACACACACCCCCAGGCATGCTTGCTCCCTCCAGCCCCTTCTGAGAACTCACCCGGGGCCACTTCGCGCAACTCACATCGCCAAAGCCTGCCCACCTGGGAGCAAAGAGTATTCGAGGAATAATCCTCAAGATCAAGAAAAGGACTGGATTTCAACATGTGGTGAGAGAAAACGTGTCTGTGCGTGAGGGGGCAGGGCGAGCGTTACAGATAGCAGCTGTCCATTAAGTGGTTTAAATCTGTAGGTTAAAAAGCTGCATAAACAAATACACAGATGGATCTAGTTTCTTGGGGACTCCGGATTCAAAGAAGCCTCCCAAGCGGTGGCCAGTTCGGCCTCCCTTAACTGATCCCTATGCCAAAAGCGCACTGATTCCCCTTTCAAATGCCCCAGACTTGCACACATCTTTCCTCTCACATTCCTTTTAATCCAAGTGTCTGTCACCCCATGCGCCAGGTGTCCCGAGAGACTTACCTAAGAGAACTCAGAGTCTGAGGATAATAGGACAACTTTTCAACCCTGCACTAGAGAGACCCAAACACCCACAGCAAGTGAGGGTGCACTCCGAGGTCGAAGTGCTAGGGCGCGTTCTTGCCTCCTGGGCGGGCAGATGCGAGCGGGCGGCGCGCACGGCCACCCAGTGGGT
>NW_007739440.1:23943-25145 GCF_000696425.1 Galeopterus variegatus | reverse complement strand
CCCGCGCCCCCGCCGCACGTGCGCCGCCGCGAGCGTGAAGGGGCGGCCGGACCCGCGCTCTGCCCGCCCGTCCTCCGCTCGTAAGGGCCACCACCGACTTCCAGGTAAAAACCAACGGAGGAGCCCTCCCTTTCTCCAAAGGTGCTTGCGCCCCTCCCACACGCCCTTCCTAAAGAACAGACGGCGAGGCGCGATTTCACCCCAAACCCACCCACGGAAAGTAAGGAGACCTCTCCAAAGCGGAGTCAGAGTAAAACCAGGACAGATCCCCCGGCGGAAGCGGGTCGGTCTAACGCGGGGACAGGGGAAAGCGCGCGATCGGGGGCAGGGGCTGAGAAGCACGATTATCCCGAAGCGTCACTTGGGACCAGGAGTTTCTCGACTCCAGAAACAGGAGTGTCCCCTTTCCGCCTCTCTGGTTCCCAGAGCAGTACTTCTGAAAGGAACGCTGAAGTGCCTAACTTAGATGCGAGAGCGTGCACTTGCCCAACTGAGTAAATAAAGGTCAGCAGTTGGATCAATAAAGTGTGTGCTTCTAGCCGCCAGATGTTTTTACTGTTGTTTCTCCTCCGGGGTGAGGGGGGGAGGGAGGAAGAGGAAAGGACAACAAACAAAAATAAGAGTAAACAAACACACATCTGGTGTTTCGACACACATTTCCCTCCAGCCGCGGTCTCTCCGGACAAGGCGGTATTTTGCACATTCAGAACTAAAAAGCATCCGTGAGCCAACAGCAAATCTCCCCTCTCTAGACTCCCTCCTTCCCCCATCACAAAGCAAAATGAAAAAGAACAACAAGTGGTGACGATGTTGGGTTCGGAACCCGACCCCGACGCCGAGCAGAAATTTGACACATGTCACACTCGCCCCGCCGCGCGGAGCGCTGCAGCTGGGGCGAAACTTTGCCACCGCCGCCGCCGCCGCCGCCGGAGGAGCGCGGAGCAAAGTCGCAGCCCGGCCCCGTGTGGAGGTGGCTGGGACGGGGTGGGGTGCCGAAGTGCAACGCGCCAGAGTGAGGGCGAAGAAACTTACCGCGACCGGGGACGCCGTGGGCAGCGTCCCGGGAGGTGGCACCCGCGGGGCCGAGGCAGAAGCCCCCCAACAACACACTCACGCGCGAGTCCCGGCAGCTGCTGCCGCGAGTGGGGGGCGCGCCCGGGGGGGCGGGAGGAAGCCGCAGCCGCCGCACTCGGCCGCCGCAT
>NW_007739440.1:0-23716 GCF_000696425.1 Galeopterus variegatus | reverse complement strand
GCCGCCGAGCTGCACGCGCCGGCGTGTCTCGCGCTTTCTCGGAGGCTCGCGCTGTCTCGCGCTGCCGCTCCCCCCACCCGGATCTCTGTGTGTGTGTCTGTATGTGTGTGTCTCTGTGTGTGTGTGAGTGTGCGCTGGCGGGCGCGCGCATCCGGCCGCGCGCGCGTGTTGTTGGCAATGCAAACTGTACACACACCGCGCGGAGCCGCCTCTCCCCGAGGGGCGGGGTGGGGGAAGGGACGCCTAAGAGGGGTCTAAAGTACTGCTGGGCCACTTGTTCGTTTTGTTCTACTTTTGAGTTGTTATTGTCACGATTGTTGCTGATCCAAAAAGTGGCTTAGAACCAGCCGGTCAGGATGCCTGCCTCTCCCCTCCACCCATCTCCCCCTCCGTCCCCCTACTTTTGTCCTGGAGGGGGAAGCGCGGGGCAGAACGTGGTTGGGATCTGCACGGAGCCTCCTGGCTGACGTCAGGTCCACCTGCTATGTAAACAACTCGCTGCAGAACTTGTTTGTTCTGCGCCAGCTCTTTCCCCACCCCCACCCTTCTCCCCCCCTCCTGCTCCGCCTCCTCCCGCTCGCCCCAGACGGCGAGTCAGGGAAGGGGGTGGGGAGGGAGGCGAGAACAAAACCGTATGCTGTATTGGCAAAGCCGAGTTGTGTCTGCTGCTTCTTGGCAGTCCCCAAAGTACGTCCTCTCAGCAGACGGAGCTGCTGGCAAATGAAACAGGGGATTCCACGTGAAGTGCAGAAAGCCTCGAAGGGATCCAAAGCCCTCGGTGGCAGGGAGCTAAAGTACAGCACAGGGTAGTCGGAGAGGGGGACCCAGCGTGCGTTGAAGCGCCGATGGGCCTTCCTTTACACGGTGTGTGCCTCTGCGGCCTGGGCTGGAGAGAGGCCGAGTGTCTTTCTCACTCCTCATTGTTGTCGTGGCTCCTGTCTGACTTGGGCCCAGGAGTTCTTGGGTTTCCTCGAGCTCGCGCAGCTCGGGTCACCGGGGCGGGGCTTTGAAGGAAGGGGCCGCCGAGCTGAGACTTTTAGGGTCCGAGACATTCGTGACGGGCCCTGAAATTGACTGAGGGGAGCAAAAGTCATGAAACCGGAATGAAAGGAAAGAAGAGACAGCCGGAGCCCGCTCCGCGCGCACTTCAAAGCTGAGGCGCCGGCGTGGGGGAGGCGCGGGCCCAGCCTCAGCACCCAGGTCCCTGCTTCTAGCCACGGGGTGTGACCCAGCGTGCCAGCCTGCGCAGGACCGAGGGGGATGACAGAGGGAAGGCCGAGGGAGGGCAAGGCGGGCCCGGATGGGAAGCGTGACCCGAATCCAGGCGGGGGTGGGGCCCTCCGGAGCCCTTCCCCACCCCAGCTCCGGTCCGGCGGTCCCTCCCCGCAGTCACCCGCCAACCCCTCCGCTGCCCGCGGGCCGCGTTCCCTGCGCGCCGCCGCCTGAGCCCGCTGCTCTGCTCGAGAGTCGGGAAGCGTGGCGTTCCGAAGGCGCCGAAACTTTCCTCCAAATAGCTGCGGCCAAGAGGCCGCGGTGCACAGAGCCTGGTCCTCCGGCTTCCTCCCAGCCCTCCTCCCTGGAGAAAGGGCGGCTAACTTCAACATCTTCGGGGGTAGGGGGGACTGGGGAGACTGCAAGCAGCACTAACTTCTGCCTTTGAGTCTCTCCTTTCCTCAAAGAGCAGCGCGCCCTTTCTGTAAAGGGCAGACGCGAACACACACACCCACACCCACACACGCACACACAGGGCACCAACTCATCCCTTCGGAACCCCCAGTTCTCCGGGGCAGGAAGCAGCCCTGGCACCCACATCTGTAAACACACCGTCAGCTTTTCTAGTGAAACCAATTAAGTCAATAAGCCACGGGGCTGGTAGTGGGAAGACGGCCCCTGCCAGGAGGACGAGGGACGAGGTGGAGGTTGGCTTTGAATTGCCGTGCTTTCAGTGAGCTTTTAAACTCCAGTCCTTAAGTGCTCTGCTTATGGATTGTGCTCTCTTTTAAAAATTGTCTTTTCCGAAATGCAGGCTGAACCGTGGACAAATAATCCGAATCTTTTTAAAGGTGGGAGAGGAGGAGGGAGAATGTCATTAACATGAGAGAACGACAGACCCAAATGGCCCTACCTCGTCCTTCTGAAAGGTGGGAAAATTTTAATGTTAAGTAATCTACGTTTCTGCCTCACTAGCAAACCTAAATAAAAACGGACTCTGAATGAACCTGGAACTGTTCTGATGAGAAAAAGAAGAACAAACGGCGTTGACACCCTTGGAAAACGAGGATGTACCTTCCCACGGGATTTGTGAATAAAGGTAACACGACAGTCCGAGGGTCTGCAGCTTCTCCCCTCTTTTCCTTCTTTCTTCCCCGCATACATCGACCCCGCTTACTTCCCTTTCCCTGGAGATGTCCCGAGGAAGGGGGCGGGAAAGGTTTATTGCAAAGGAGCTTGGGCCACTTGGAAGATAAGTTCAAGTTCCCAGTGAGGAGACAGAGGGTGACGTCCTCAGGACTTGGAGAGCAACGAGTTTAGTTAGCCTTTCACTTTTCTGTACACAAAGACACGTTTTGGTGAAATTAACAGCCTCACGTTTCTTTCCCGCGAGTACGAACAGCCAAGTGTCAAGAGGTGCAAAACGATGCACAGTTAGAGGAGCACGTCCTTATAAACTGGCCGCGCACCCTTGCCAGGCGTCGTTCTAAGCGGAGCTGAGCCCGCAGCCCCCTGGTGCCCCCGCTCAGCTTCGCCCCCTTTCTCTCCTCCTCACTTGCTGCCAAGTCCCCGGCCACCAACCCTTCCCGCACGGAAGATGTCCAGGGAGTTGGGAAAGCAGGTCCTGCCAGGAGCCGCTGCCCTCGGCCGCAGTCAATGGGCTGGGCCCGGGTTCGAGAGGTGAAAGTTCAGGCCCAGGGCTCGCCGCTCGCTGCCCCTCTCCTGTCGCCTCCCTCTCAGGCCCCGCCCTTGGCCACACGGCAGACACAGTCCGGCTGCCAGGGGCTGCCACGGTGGCACGTAGTTTGTTGATGGGTGGTCATAAAATATATTTATTTGCAATTCCTTGAACTCGCCCAGCACCCCCGCCCCGGCATGGCCAGGAACACTGCCGGCTTTGTTCGCCTCGGCTGCTGCTGGAGCCGGCCGGGCTTCAGCGCTCGGTACTAACAGACTCCAAAAAAAGTTGAAGTCTAATAATAGGAAAACCGGGTTTCCGCAGCAGAGGACAACGCTGAAAGGGCAAGCGGCGAACGAATAGTTTTCTTTCGCACAAGTCACTGGTCAGCCCACTGGATCACGGCAGCCTTTAAACGAAACACTGCACATGGAGAGGGAGAGACAAATTCTGTCACTGTCCTCGCGGCGCAGGGTCGTAGCCACAGCTCGGGTCTCTTTTGCAGCACGTGGGTCTGCAAAAGTCATTGAAAGAGGTGACAGGGAAAAGTTAAACGGGGCTACTGGGCGAATGAGCAGTGTCACCAAGTGCACCTCGAAGCTCCCTCACGAAATTTTTTTTTTATTTCAAGTTTATTTTACGATGAAACCGCAAATCAACAAAATCCGAGACACTGCTCTATTACGATCCTGGAGAAAGATAAGTTCGTTTGAAATGGTCTCTGCCAGGGCATGTGGCGTGAAATAAAACACCCCAGATGAGAGTAACTAAAGCCAGGAAGAAGGAAAGCAACGTGTGCGAGTGACACAGTAGACGGGTTGGTTTACGCTTCTCCGAGTGAACCGATTTGATTTTTAGTTTTATACAAATACAGTTATCCACATATAGGTGTGTTTTCTCCAAGACTTTCAGTTAAACAACAGCTACATTTTTCTTCTTCAGAGCCGTTTCGTCAGTGTAACTGTGACTTAAAATTTAACTGACTTGTTGAAGAGATCGCCGGGAGAGAGGGCAAGGGGCAGTTTTTAAATTATTTTTTTCCCTGTTAGAGATACCATCTTCAAAGTTGTGTGACTTCAAATAGCCTATAACAAAAGTCTTCTTTAAATGCAAGGTAAAATATTTTTCCTGTCACACAGAAAAACAGGCACATATCAGTTTTCTATTTTTCAGGTCCACTACAGTTTTCTGAAGATGAGCAAATAAACAGACTCCTTTTAGACACTGTCCCCACTCTCCTTCCAGACACATTTAGGGAAAAGAGAAAATTCTAGTTTCACCGAAGTCAAATCAAGGGTAATCTATGTTACAACGTCAAACTGAATGTAGATGTTAGGAAATTGGTGGAGTTACACCACCATCTGTCGTTAAGCTTTGGGACTACAAAATTTGGGACATAATAAATCTTAATGAGCTTTCCCAATTTTTTTTTTTTTTTTTTTAAGTCACAGACTATACTTTTCATTTGTATTTTTACAACTTATACCCTGGATTTACCTAGATCCTGAAGCAATAAATATCTGTTCATAAGCTCATGTGTCTACCTGGGTTCTCTCATCTTCTGAAAATGAATACCCCACATCTGCTAGCCTCCAGATAAAGCCTTTTCAAATCAACTGTGGATCTGCTGATTTCCAACAACCCCCACCCCCCTCACCTCACCCCCCACCCCCCCCTCAGGAGGCTGCTCATAGGAACCAGGGAGACTCAGCTATAGGGACTATCGGTGTCCTAATAGACTCTCAATTCTATCTTGAATGCAGCCTAGTTCTTTGTGAGTATATCTAATCTTGAAACATGTAACTACAGCATATCTCGGCTAAAACGTTGCCAGTGTGTCCTAAAAAATCGATTGAAAGCTGGTTAATATCAAGTTGCAAATTTGGTTGATCTTGCTAGAAAGACAAAGATCAATTGTTTGGGGATCTTGCAGGCTTAGCAGATTCTATACCAAAGAAGGCTTCATCCAAATGAATATGGAGAGGGGACAACTGCTGGATGAAGAATTCCAATACTGAATCAAAAGCCTCCATCAGGGAGTAAAAACTTCATCTTTTTCACACAACTCTCCAATGGCACTGTGTTTATATAGTATCTATATTTATAAGGATCTCAAAATATTTTACTGTCTATAATGTTGCACCTCTTGCTGTGTTAGGGATTTGTTTACCAAGTTTTTACTTTCCAGAAAATAAAAAGTAATTAAAATAAAATGTAATGGCTCGCTTATGTTGGTATGGCATTAACTAGAAATAATATTAAATTGAATCATACAAAATTGTCTATGTTTGACTAACTTTGACCGACATGAATGACAATTTAATATGGTTCAAGTTAATGGAACCCAGATTTTTCTGAGATCTAGTCTGTTTCTATAACAGCAAGCATAGTTAAATTGTCCAATCCCAGATATTTACTTCCTGCCACATTGATTCAAATATGTGAAATTGCCTGATGCAAGAGCCCTTTGCCTGTTATTGTTTTGAACATTAAATTAGTCTTAGAGTTGATATGTTTCCAAATTACTATAAATTTTTAGAGCTGAGGGAAACTTCTGATACTCTAGTCCAGTCTCCTCATTTTATAAATCATAAAACAAAAGCCCAGACATGAGAGCAAGCTCACATAACTAGTTAGTAAAACTCCAATTATTGTTGAATTATTTTATGTTTCTAAACATAAAATCACTCTCTTTTCTCTTACTCCAGAGAAAGCATTTTTGGCATATACCCTCATGTTCCTTACATTTTCTTCCCATCCGCCAAAACTGATATGGTGTAAGTGATGGCAATACCTTTGGATTTCATTACAGTATTGATGATAGTTAACTGTCATGTCATGTCCACTGTAATGCATTGGATAAAAAGAGTCTGATGACTTGTTTCTCTTGAAAATCAATTAGAGTCTAAAAGATTTCTTCAACAGTGTTCATCACTGTTGATTACAAGTGTTCATCATAGAAAAACTGATGGCAAGAGGTGCTAAAACAAACCACAGTTTATGATGTTTTTAAGCGTTAGTTATCTCCAGGGACTCAAAGGAGGAGAACCCCACAATCTCATCAGCAGCTCGCCTTCACTACACTTGTAAGAAACAAAGACTAACAGGAGACAAGCTATAGCACTGGTATTTAAAAGCTGTGAGCAAAAAAGAACTATATTACAATCCTGCATCACTGTAGATTTTTATTTTGGTTTAATAACCATATGGCTCTGATGGAGTTTGGATGTGTTGTCCCCTCCAAAACTCATGTGGAAATTTGTTCTCCAATGTGGCAGTGTTGGAAACTGATTGAGTCATGGGGGCAGATCCCTCATGAATGGATTAATGCTCTCCCTGGGGGAGGGAGGATTAATGAGTGAGTTCTCGCTCTATTAGTTCCCAGGAGAACTGATTGTTTAAAAGACCCTGGCACTTTCTCTCTCTCTCTCTCTCTCTCTCTCTCTCTCTCTCTTGCTTCCTGTCGCCATGTGACCTGCTTGTACCTACCAGCTCCCTGCCACTTCTCCGCCATAAGTAGAAGCAGCCTGAGGCCCACGCCAGATGCAGCTGTCCGAGAATCGTAAGTCAAATAAACCTCTGTTCTGTATATATTACCCCATCTCAGGTATTTCTATTATAGCAACACAAAATGAACTAATACAGGCTCCAACACCCATAGCAGTTTACCCAAAGAATATACTAAAGTGGTTAATCGTAACAAATCATATAAAGGTCTAGCTATTTACCCTCTTCTCCTTCTGCTCTTCCTCCTTCATGTTCTTCTTCTGCTTTTCCTTCTCTCCCTTTTCCTCCTCCTCCTTTTTTGTCTGTCTACCATGATGTTTGTCACCAGCCTCAAAATGACAACTCCCAAAATTCCCACAAATGTTTCTAAGCTCCAGATCTGTTTATTCAAATTTGTATCAAGAGCACCATTTGGATTGTGCAAAGGTAACAACTTGCCCTCTTTGCTCCTTGACCAGCTACTCCTCACACCACCTGGATGGTTAATGGTACTTTCATCCACCCAGTCCCTAAAGCCAAAAAGATCCAAGTCATACATGCCACCTCCTCCATCTTCTCATATCCAAGCAACATTAGGCCTTGCTCTTTACCTATTTAATTTTCCGTCTATCCCCGTGGCTGTTGCCCTTACTTCAAGCTTTCATAATTTCTTACTTTGTCGTTCTTGATAACTTTCTAATTACATTCCCTACCTTCAGTCTCTGTTCCAGTGCATTCTCCTCACCTTTTTCTGAAACACATCTAAAATATATGTCACTTAGAATTAGGCAAAGATTCCCTACAGCCAATGGAGTCAAATCTTAAGTTTTTAGCCTGTTGCAACAAATATGTCTAGCAAATATGAGTTGTTTAGCAATCTTTTTTGAAACGAATGAATGAAAATCATACCCCAGACAAATGTATTTTAGATGTTAAATATACTCTGTCAGAACATTGTCAGATGTATTTTTACTTGACACTTTCGGCAAATCTATAAGTCTGCTTTGCTACCCAAAAATCTGGCTAAAATAATTACAACTGAAGATTTGCATCATTTTTGTATTAAAGAACTTAGCAGATAAGTATACTTTAAAGATATATTAAATATGGCATTCAAATTCCTAACTGCACTACTTAATGGCTCAACAAATATTTATATACTAAGAACTATGGTAGGTATTCCGAGAATTAAAGATGTATAAGATTAGGACCCTGCCAGAGCTTACATTCTAGTGAGAAAAATAAGATATATAAGTGGATTATTTCAGTAAAACCTGAATTTAAATAAAGCATAAGATGGAGATATATCCAGAACACCATGAGACTAGAAAAAGTGTTTCCTAAGGCTACTGTAAGAGAGTAATAGAGCCTTATTTTTTTTTTTTTTTGTCTGTGATGGTTGCTTACAAATAAATCTGACAATGCATCTTCTGATCAAAAATTTATAGTTCACAAAATAGCCATTTCAAAAAACTTATAATCTTCGGACAAAAGCACAAAGTTGTGGTGATAACATGGTTATATCAAAGAAAATGGTGAGTTTAACAACTGTGTTTATCCCTTGAATTACCTCATGCTACTTCTAGGCATAGAGTGCACTTTTATAAAAAGATTACTTTTAATTTGTCATGATTTCACCACTGAAAAATGGTTTTATAATAAACAGGAACTGAAAAAGTAAAAATAAAAGAAAATAAAAGAAGTGAAAAAGAAAGTAAGAGAACATAAATATTCTGAGTTTAGGAAGAGATTCATTCACGTGTTTTTCTTTCCCAACATCTTTTCTAGCTCTCAAGCGAGGAAAGCAAGTTATCCTGGGCCAACACGGTTCCCTGGAGACAGTCACAGGAAATTGCATTCCCCAATCTCTTTCCTCCTCTAGCCACCTTTTCCTGCCCCATCAAGGGGCATAGTGGTTTTCTTCTACCCTTCCTTCTTTTTCACCACTCTCACCTCAGTAAATATAGCCTTAGGCGATACTTTATATATTATCTCCCATCTAAATTCCTTCTTTCTCTCTTTCCCTCTCATTCTTTTTCATTTAACTCAGGAAAACAGTTCTCACTGATTCTCTTTTTTTCTCTTCCCTCTCTTCCAAGTAAACACACACACACACACACACACACACACACACACAATCATGGTTGCTATGTTTAAGATAGAGCTAGAGATGTAAGAAATATGGGAAAAGGGAGCCTATTATGAAAATGGAAAAAAAAATTTTTAACTACTGCTATTAGCTTTTAAAACCTTGAAAGTCCCCCCAACAAAGGAGCAATGAAACTGACACTCTTATCTCCCCTCACCCCCCAAGTTAAATAGATACAACCCAATTGGAAAATAGTTTGGAAACTTGTGTTAAGGCTTTTTAAATTAGTCTCATAACTAGACTGCTGCGATTCAAAATAAATTATCTGAGATACAGGTAGAAAAGCTTCATGCAAAAGCTCTTTATCATAGAATTATTTACAGTATTACTTATCTGAAACAACATAAAAGGTCAGTAGTATATAATACAGTCTAACACTAAAATAATTTTTATGGGATGTTTTAATGACATAAAATGCTTTTGTTATATTATTTGGTGGAACAATAGCATATAAAAAAAGTACCAAAAGAAGAGCAGAAAGAAGTATACCATTGTGATACTAACCTTCAAGGTAGCCACAATGATCCCTACATCCTGGGATTTATATTTCGTTTGGTCCCCTCCTGCACTGTTCTGGGTTCAGCTTGTGTGACTAAGATCATAATGAAGTACAGCCTCCAACCAACATCCAGGGAAGAATTGAGGCCTCTCAACAACCATGTGAGTTAAAATGGAAGCAGATCCTTCTTTCTCAGTTGAATCTTCTTGAAATGACTGGAACCATGGCCAAATAGCCTGATTACAGCCTCATGCGAGAATCTGAGCAAGAACCACTCAGGTAAGCTGCTCCTGGTTACCTGACCTTCAGAAACTACAAACTAATAAATGTTTGTTGCTTTGAAATGGAAATTGCCAAATTTGGTAGTATTTTGTTACACAGCAATAGATAACTAATACAACCATAATAAGAAAGGTTATATTTAAGTGGTAGAATTTTAGGAGATTTGTTTTTCTACTTTTTATATTTCCAAAATTTTCTACAATGAAAATTTATTATGTTATAAATGGAAAACATAAAATAATTTATTAAGCAATTTAATAAATTCAATAAGTTAATAAATAATTTATTAAATAAATTTATTAAAAATTTATATTTAAAAAGACAATGCCCTCAAATGCCTTTTTAAATTACCCCCAATCAATATTCTTTAATAAAATTGGATTTATTTCAAGCAGAGTATATAAGTTAAATATAAAATTACATTTCAACCTTTAGTTTTTATTTTATTTACTGAAAAGAGTGGTGTTATGCATGTCTTAATATAAATAAACAGCACTTCCATATATGACAAGTAGATTTCATGAGCTAGCAGGATATCTCAACACCATTTATAACATTGTTTCTGAGAAAATACATTTCAAATTTTAGGCAACAAACTTGCAATATAGTCTATTTTAACTTGGTGACTTCCTGTATATATGCTTATCAAAAGATCATATAGGAAAAAGACCTTTTAAGCTTTGATTATTTTGAACAGGCTAACCGTTAAAGAATTTTCAGTCTTATTCCAGGTAAATGAATAGAAACAATCTGTGAACTAGGAAAATAAGATTAGATTCTTACTTCATATTTAATGGTAAGAAACAACCATTGTCTCTTGAGGTTTTCCTAATTATGTTACAGCACAGTTACAGTAGCTGAGTAGAGAAGGTCAAAGCAAGTTCTAAATTAGTTTAGCAAAAATTAGCAAATCAACGAGTATGTTTTTTATTAAATTATAACAAACATGCTAAGACAAATGAGTTGCCTAATCTGTTAATAATTATGCCTCTGTCTTCATGTTAAAAAACCAAAACTAATAATCTATGCCTAGTTGGTTTCTTGAAAAGTTTAAGTCATGGAAAGTCACAGAAAGCCATTTTTGGATCTTGATAAGATTGATTATATGATCAATTTTTATAATATCTAGATTGCATCGTGGGTTTAAATAAATTGATAAAATAAAATAATTTTTATAACATACAAATATGCAATGTGAATATGTTAATTATTTAGTTATTTTGATAATATTCTTAGAGAAACTATGAAGACCAAGTGCATTGTTGAGTTTACTTCAGAAGACTATTATATAGAATATTATCAATATGTTCATGATCATAAGTAAATATAGCTCCTCTCATAAGAACATATGATATGTATTAGGCAGATACATTTCTGCTAAAATGAGATTTCATTTCCTTATCCAAAGATTCTCACAGTTTTTGACTTGTTTTTTGAAGTTAAAAAAATCTTTTCATTACTTCTATGATCTTTTGTCCATCATGTTGTTGATTCATCTTCTGTAACAATTCTCTGTTCCAACTCCTCACTAAATTCTGTGAATCAGGATCAAAGACAAAGATGTCTGAACTGGTGAAAGAAATGTGTGATATTTTAACCAATTGAAGAAAACTCATTGATACCTTCCATGGTTTTTTCAAATAACTAGGTCATTAAGGATCATAAATCATAAAGTATCTTTGCTAGAAAAAAATTGGGTATCCGTTAAGCAAAAATCCATGTTCATTAGTCTGTAATTCTATATACAATGAAGTTCAGGTAATTTATTCTTAGATAAGAGATAAGAAAACTTTACATTGGGACATAGTAATATTGGGGAAAAGATACTTGAAAATGAATCATTGAAGGCAATTTGACCTCTAAAATATGGTTAGTTAAGATGAGCTCTACCTGGCGGATTTTAGCAGGAAAATGTGGTGAGCAAATGTAAGACTTTCAAAGGAAAGGAAGTTCATACAGCTGTTTGACTGTGAGAATTAGATAAACTATGGTCATAAAACACAAACCCTTTTACTTCCTGAATTCAATTCAGTTCAATTCACTTCAGCAAATATTTACTGAGTCCATGTTATTTGTCACTATTTAATACCTTAGAATCACAATCTTTGATTAGATGGGGCCTTACAGGTCACCTAATCCAAGATTCTTCTCAAAGAAAGAATTTGGGTATGGATTTTTGTTATGAAGTGATATTACTTGGAGTCTTTTCATTAAAAGTAGTTAGGAAAGAGAATCCAGAGATGGCTGGCTCTCCAAGCACTTTTCAAAATTTCTGCATTTCAAAGTAAATGTCCTCAGAGCTTTTCTTGACTGCATGTTGAGCACTTTACTCTGGAGCTGACCTACTTATTTCTTGGAAGATTGCCCTTCCTGTTTCTACTCTCCCAGGCAAACCTGGATTCTCTCCTGTCAATCTTTTGTTACTTCTTCCTATAGATTTACACTGGAACTAACTGTTGATCTCTATTGAACAGGGTCTGGAGCCAACCTTCTCTTAGGTGACCTTGCTTCTGCATTACCTCCTCATTACTGGATTTGAATATAGCATGGGATTCTTCCCTTGCTTTGCAGCCACCCTTATCTTTATATTGACCATTTAAGGGCAGTCCTTAGTTCTACCTTAATCAAGTTCATCAAGGATTTGATGCTTCAGAGAGTAGAGATTCCTCTACTATCAAGAGCCAACACAGCTGGCAGAAAAAAACATCTAATGAGAACACTTGTCAAAACAGATATGCTGGTCCTGTTCTCTTCTACAGCAGAACCTTGGGGAATGCTTCCTTGAGTACACCTGTATCCTGGGCTGCAGAGATGTGGATTCTTGAGTTTCCTTATCTTGCTCATTGTAAAGCAGTGCCTTCTAGGGCACTCACTGGCAAGAGGAGATAATCCTGAAATAAACATGTAAGATAGTCAGGTACATTTTAAATAAACACGTAGGATAGCCAGGTACTTTTTTTTGTTAACAGTAAAAAAAGAAAAAAAAAAGGAAAGAAAAAGCCAAGTATAACATTGAGAAAATACATGAGGAGACATTTTACCAAAGAGGATATACAGATAGGAAATAAGCACATAAAAAGATGTTTAACATCAGTATCCATAACATACCTATTAGAACTGCTAAATTAAAAAAAAATACTGGCACTATCAAAGGCTGGTAAGGATGTGGAGAACTGTATCTCTAATACATTGCTGGTGAGAATATAAAATGATGCAGCCATTCTGGAAAACAGTGTGGCAATTTCTTTAAAAACTAAACAGATACGTACTGTACAACTCAGCAATTGCACTCCTGGGCATTTATCCTAGAGAAATGAAAATTTAAGCCCAGACAAAAACCTGTATAGGAATTTTCATAGTAGCTTTACTTGTAATATCCCCAAACTGGAAACCACCAAAATATCCATCAATAAGTGAATGGTTGAACAAACTTTGGTTCCTCCATACCATGGAATACAACTCAGTGATAAAAAGGAATGGACTGTTGATACACACAATAACTTGGATGGATCAAGGACATTATGCTGAGTGAAAGAAGCCAATCTCAAAAGTCATGTGGTATATGATTTCATTTATATACCATTATCAAAACAATCAAATTATGGAAATGAGGAACAGATTAGTAGATTCTAGGGGTTAGGGATCACAGGTAGAGAGGAGTAGGTCTGACACTAAAAAGGTAGCACAAATCTTTCTGGTGATAGAATAGTTGTGTATCTTGATTTTGCTGGTGGTTACACAAATATACATATGTGATAAAATATCATTATGCTGTATGCACATTGTACCAATGGTTTGAATGTTGTGCCGTAGTTATGTAAGATGTAACCATTGGGGGAAGCTGAATGAAAAGTACACAGGACCTCTTTACATGTTTTAGTCTTCCTGTGACTATATAATTACTTTAATGAAAAGTTAGAAAAAATAAAAATAATACATGTGTAGGATCAACAGAGAAAGCCAAGAATGAGAAGAAGAGACAATGGATTGTTATAAAACCAGGGGAGATAACTACTGCCACAGCCCAAAACAGTCTGTTTATGTTTCTGAATAGGTTTTTTTTTAAATCTCTTATTCCATTATTAAACATAGTTATGCCTATTTCTAGCCTATTTCTACTGTCTAAGAATAAGAATACTCCCTGGAGATAGATGGTGGTTATGGTTGCACACAGTGTGGATGTGCTTTGTACCACAGAGCTATACACTTGAGAATGGTTAAAATGGTATTTTGTGTGTATGTATTTCACCACACATTCAAAAAAGTGCTCCTTTGTTTTCCACCTCTGGAAGCTGAAAAAATGATTTTTCTTGTTTGTATTCAGGAACCTGGTAGAAGGAGAGACTATGAAAATGAAGGCTAGAGTCTAGCCCAATCAGAAGGAAATTGAGCAAAGAAAGAATTAAATTAATCATGTCCTTTGGATTTTCAAGTACATATTTTAAATAAAAAATTCTGTCCCTTTAAGGGGCATATAACCATGATTTATTTATTTATTTAATTTATTTATTTATTTTTTTTTTTATTTTTTTTTCTTTCTTTTTTTTTACAAAATACAAATCAAATGGCATTATTGTTTATTTTTCTGATTATAAAAATTAATGTATGATTACTGGAAAAAATTGTGTGATACAAAAAGATATAAATAAGGAAGTATAAACTAACCGTAATTCCACTGTTAAAAAAATACCATTTCTAACATCTTAGCATACATTCTTATATATATATTTTTCTTAGTATATATTCTTTAATATGTTTTGTTTATACGTCACACAAATGCACACATACACACTGAAATGTGCTTTTTAAATGTGCTGTGGATATTGCTGTATATAAATAAACCCAGAGATACATCAAAATTTTTAAAAGCACAGAGTATGACATTGTATAATTGAACCATAGTTTAATCAATCAACTATAATATATCAGTTTCTGATAGAGGTGTGTTAAAATCTTGTGCAATAATTACAAATATGCCCACTTCATCTCATAACTCTGTTATTACTTTATCCTTTAAAAGAATACAACTAAGTGAAAACCATTCAGGATTTGCTTTCGCTTCTTGATGTGTTATTCCTTTTATTACTATAAAGTTTCTCCTTTTATCCTTATACGTGTTATAAATTTCCTTCCGAGTATGGCTTTAGTGGATTCCTACAAACATTTGGAAATGTAACATTTTAAATTTAGTTCCGTTTTACTTATGATTTTTTGTAACCAAAAATTTCTTTAGTATATGTTATTTTGTTTCTAGATATATGGGATTTCTAAAACTTTTCTTTTGTTACTGACAATTTTATTACATTTGGCTGCAGAACATAATTTATATGATGCTATTATTTGGAATTTTTTGATGCTTCTATTATGGCCTCACATAGAGATAATTTTTCAAAAAGCTGCATGTGTAATTAAAAAGAATGTTGTTTATGGAGATTCATATATGTGTACTAGTTTGAGCTTGTTAATTGTATTTCAGCTCTTCTGTATTTTGCTTCCTTCCCCGGCCCCCCTTGATTTAGCCGATCTGAGAAGGCTAAGTCTCCTACAACAATTATTGATTGTTTATCTCCCCATTCAGGTCTGTCATTTGTTATATATATAATTTTTAGGCTATATTTTATATACATATATGTTACTGGAACATTCTTGCTCTTCTATTATTTTCAAAAGAATGTACTATTTTTTTAATATTTATTTTCACTAAGAAAGAAAAAAACTACTGCTGTCAGTCCATTTATTGTTCTTTCATAGTTAATATGACTTTTCTGTAAATATTTTTAAGTTTCCTCATTATTACACCAAAGCCAATGGTGAAAATGTAGCATGGTTCATTGTAGGTCTTAGGTTCCTGGAGTTCTGACAGTATTTTAACAAAAGATTTCCTCGAGTGATTTGGAATTTTGGGTCGTACAATCATTTGGAGGAAGAGAGGGTTTCTATGTTGTTGGTTTGTTGTTTTCCCCTCAGTTTTCTTCACCTCTCCTCTCTCTTCTCACCCCAATCTATTTAGCAACTTGGTGGTGACCACACCCAGCATCCTGGCCCCACTGTGTCCTGAGGTCTGCTAGGAGCTATAGCCTCAGGCAGTGTTTGATTCCAGTAACATTTTTCTGTCTCCTTCCACGAGTTTGGCTTTGGTCCCCCTTCCTTGTGGAACACATTGTGTCCCCTTTGCCCTACAGTAGACAAACTCCTGGTAACCACTGCTTATAATGCCCAGTAAGTCTCAGTCCTACATACCACTTTGTATTTTTGTTCCAAGGAGCTATTTATCTTGTTATTGAGTCCAGAGCTTTTGGTTTTCTATTTTGTCTCTCCCTGCTACAATTTTGAGCCAAGGAAGCATTTTTGATTTAAGGTCTCACCTACCACTACAAGTAGAAAATCCTTGTACTTTGCACACTTCTCTGATTATTTTCTTAGTATAGATTGATTAAAGTAGAAATCCTGTGTAAAAGGATGTGCATAAATTAAATTTTTGGTTCTGTTGACATTCAAACAGATGTGTTCTTTCCCCACATTCTATCCTACACAACAGATTTTTAAAACCATTTGTGAACTTCACCAGATTAAATAAAAAATAGTTATTATTTTTCCATTGTAAGGTTTTTTCTTCACCATTTTTATTGAGATACAATTTACATAAAATAAGATGCACAATAGTAAGTACAAGGTTCAACTAGGTCTGACAAATACAGACAGCCATATGACCTGTAACCCCTATCTCCATGAAGAGACAACTTTTATATATCACCCCCAAAAGATTGCTGTGTTCCCCAGTCAATCTCACAATCCCCCAGAGGAAACTATTATTTTGATTTATTCTATCACAGGTTAGTTTGGCCTTTTCTAGAACTTTATATAAATTGGCTCACATAGTCTTTTCAGTGTCTGTCTTCTTTCACTGGTATAACAATTTTGAGGCTCGTTTATATTATGTGGACCAATAGTTTACTCCTGAGTTGTATTCCATTGTACAAATATACTACAATTTCCTTACCCATTCATTTATTGATTACTATTTGGGTTGCTTCAAATTTGAGGATGTTAGGGCTGTATGTATTTTTTTTATTTTTCAACCAATTGTGCTCACATTCTTTGCAAAACAAAACAAGACAAAAAAAAAAAGCAGCAGAAGTAACGGCAATAATAAAAATAATAACAACCCCCCAAACAAAAACAGAAATCCCTGTGTCATTTAGAAATTATTTTGCTTTTAAGCAACAGAATATTTAACCAAAAGTGCTTTAACTCATAAGAATATGTATTGTACCCTAACAAGGAATCTGAAGATTCGTAGTTTCAGTATTGGCCCAGCAGTTTAAACATATTATCAATGAGCCAGATTATTTCTATTTTTTTGTTCCACCATCCTTGGTCTGTTGATTCTTTTTATATTTGTGACCTTATGCTTTCAAGATGGCTTCAAAAACTCCAAGCATTATGCTCATATTCATGGCAAGAAAAAGTAGGATGGAGTAGTTCCAGCATGTTCTCTGCTGTGCCTTTTATAAGAAAGAAAAGCTTTGCCAAAGCTCGCCAGCACACTTCCCCTCATGTCTCATTGTCCTGAACTATGCCTAAAGAGCAACTGGGAAAAGAGGCGAAATTCTAAAATTGGCTTCCCTTGAAACAAGCATGTTTCATCACTTGGGGATGAGCCCATTGTCAAGTCAGACAAAGTGGGGTTCTGTTTGCAGAGAGATTAGAGGAATGGCTGAGAGATATGGAACTAATAGTGGTTGACACAATACTTTCCCTTGATCTCTTTTTATTAATTTATATGTCTCTCTCATTTGAGGTATCTTCTTAACTTCTACCATCTCAAGCATTTTTTAAAGAAATGAAATTCTCCCAATGGCAATTCTTAAAGGCATACGCGATAGAATTTTTATTTGTTTTGTGTGCATTTTTAAAAAGATATAGATGAACAAAAATCTACATTTATGGCAAAATATAATCCCCCAAATGTTTTTTCTCAGATTTTGCTATCTTGTCCATATTGAAGAGATTCTCTAGAAATACAGATTCCCTTCCAACTTCCCCATGTCCTAGGGGGAAATATTCCCAATCCTCTGTTCAACTTTTTCATACTTCTCAGGCTAACCATTTTTGATACAATTCAAAATATTATATTTAATATACACCAGCTGTATAAGAGTAACCTTGAATTTAAGAAATGATAAAAAGAAAACCTTTTATCACAACTTCCTATGTACATTTTCATCAACTCATATGGTGCACATCTGGGCCTTTGATAGCTATGTGTTTTTAAAAAACAGATATATTCAAAATTAATATCAAAAGCTTGTGTTTTTGTCTTTTTCATTCATTTTAAAAAATAAACATTAATAAATGTAATCATGAGGCTATCTATGAAAGTAATTTTAAGATAGTGATAAAGGTGTTTTCTTAGAATCTAAATTTGCTATATTAAAAAAATATTGTATTGTGGCTGGCCAGTGGCTCACCTGGGAGAACATGGTGCTGATCACACCAAGGTCAAGTGTTTAGATCCCTGTACCAGCCCCCTGCCCAAATAATAACAATAATAATATTACTGGCAAAGAAGGCAGAAAGAAACTAACAATTATTAAACACTTACGATATTCCAAGCAGTAAGCTTGGTGCTTTGCACATTGCTTTTGATTTAGTCCTCCCCAAATAACTGTGAAATAGATCTTATTTGACATTTGTAGAAGAGAAAACTAAGGCTCGGGGATGTTAAATAATTTGTCCTAGGTCATATCAAGAAACAACAAATAATAAGAATGATTTCTACCACTGGGACAAATAACAGTTCTGTGGATAAATTATTTTTATCCAGAATAAAATATTAATAAATAATGAGCAACCAACCAACAAACACACACCCCAGAGAAACCAAGTCAATGTAAACATAGTTGATTTCAGAGAACACTTTTTTATGTTGGAGAAATAAAAAATAGAATTTAGAAAACCGAAGACAACATAAAATATAAATGTGGAAATGTGTCTCCCACTTTTCATTGTTTCCATTAGTAGTAAACAGTTTCTCATGTTCCAATATCTAGCAGTGTTTACCGTTGTTCCACCAAAGGCACATGCCAGGTGGATTAAGAAAGATTTAATTGAAGAAAATTTGTTTATTAATCAGGCAATTCAAATGGGCTGGAAAAACACAGAGTACCAGTAAAGCTATGTAAAAAATTCATTAGACTTTGAATCCAATGAAAATGTAAAACAAACCTAAAAAAATAAAAATCATACAATTTGGGCAGAGGAAGCACTTGAAGGAAGAATTATCAAAGGATTTAATCCCAGTGAATTTTATGAGACACTTTCAGACAAAAAGGAACTGCAATAAAAGAATAGACAATAATAAGAGTGAAAAAAGGGGGGGCGGGTGAGGATATATGTTGAAAAAAAAAAGAATAAAGGAACTGGGCAATGTGTATAATAATGGAAAAGTGTGGATCTATCATACAGATGGTAATCAGTGGCCATACCTTGCAGGCAAAGAAAAAATGTGTGATGATGTAATTATAAAAGAAAGTTAGTGAACAGATGAGAAAAGACTTACCATGGTCAGAGTAGCAGTAGGGCAAAGTAACCTTGGCAGAGGCCTTTAGGCCAAGTGCACAGCCAAGGAGCAGGTCTGTACAGATTGAACAGCAAGTAACCTTTGAGTCACAATGTGTGTGTGTGTTCGTGTGTGTGCATGTGCACACGTGCATGTGTGTTTGGCATGGGAGTGGGTATATGTGAAGGCATGGGAGAAACAGAAAATATTTTCCTGGAATCTTGATTTTATTATCTGAGAAATAATTGAAATATTACTACTAAGTATGCTATGATGCAGAATGCCAAATTTACATGAATTTTTAAAGTAATTTACTTATTTTTAATTGAGAAATATAATGTTATATATTTATGATGTACACGTTGTTTTGAAATAGGTGTACATTGTGGAATGGCTAAATCAAGCTATTTAATATGTGCATTACCTGCAACACTTATTTGTGTGTGTATGTGTTGAGAACACTTAAAATCTACTCTCTTAGCAGTTTTCAGCAATACAATACATTGTTATTAATTATAGTCACCATGCTGTAACTAGATCTCTTGAACTTATTCCTTCTAGTAAGATAAATTATTAAACACTAAAGATACATATGTCTTCCCTAGGTCTCAGGGATCCACTCCTTCTATTCTGCTATTGAAGCACCTCTGTGGGAAAGTTTGAGATTGGGCTTAGAATAAATGCACAGAACCAAACAGCAAAAATGATTCAGAGGAATTATGGTGGAATTACCATAAAATAACTCAATGAATTTTAGTTTCACTGATTATGTACTTTCTATTAAACTACTAATTAATTTCAAGCACACATTCTTGCATTATTTGCTGAGTAAGAGAGACTTTAACTATTAAAAAGTCAAAAGAGACTTAAAGACAATCTAATGCATTCCCCCCATTATATGGACTGAGACCCAAAGAAATTTTGATTCAGATTTGTGTTTTTATATATTATTATTATTTTTTCTTTTATCACTTGTTTCGGTTGGCATTGATTTTTAAAGTTCCTTTTTAAGTTGTTGAAATTGGACTCTGATTCGTCCTTCCAAGTCATTGGAACAACAACAAAAAAGATGTCATTTTCTTTTTTGCCTTAGAAAAGGAATAACTACGTGATTAAGGAAATCAAATATGTGCATATTCATAGTAGTTAACACTTCATCCTCTGGTAATGAAACAGGCCTTGAGATTTGGGGAACAATATTCATTCATTCATTTCACTCGTACTTTTTGATTAAAAAATATGATCTCATAGATAAGACACTGATTTACATTACCCATTTTAAAAATCCAAAAATTTGGGGTGAGAAACCACTATTATGTTCAAAATTCTTCAATAGCTCCTCAAAGCTGCAGAATAAAATCTAAAATCCTTTGCTTAGCACAAAAGGCATTGTGTCTACTGTTTCTGCATTCTCATTCCTCCCACTCCTCCAGACTTTTATTTTTTACATTACTGTCTTGCAGTTCCCAGGATTTGTCATTCCCATGCTATCTCCTCTGCCTCGATTGCACTTCTTTCCTTGCTAATCTCAGGGAAACTCCGAAACATTCTCTCTAGTCTCAAGCTCAACACTTCCTCTCTGGGAAGACTTGGTTGATTCCCTTCAAGACTGATTCCCAGGCTCCCACTGTACTTTGTTTATACCCCTTTAAGGAAAATATCTCCATGTATTGCTCTGAATCGTTTTCTTGTCATTAGACACTAAGCTCCTTGAGAGCAGGGACCAATTTGGTTTCTCTAGGGGCTTCGCAAAGCGTATATGAACAGAATCCAATAAAAACAGATTGAATAAATGTACTTTATAAATGAATGAGGCCATCTAATACCGCTGTTGGATATAAGTATAGGACACAACCTATTAAATAAAGTCTTATTGCAGACAAAAACCACAATTCAATGAAGACATGTGCTGGAAGATAGGAATTTAGATTAACAAGAAAATCATGTAGGTATTAATCATACACTACTTTTCTCCTAAATATGTTGGAGAATGTTCTTTTTTTTTTTTTTCCTTTTTTTTGTCTTTTTTCATGACCGGCAACGGATCGCAACCCTCAGTGTTGCCCCCGTACCGGACCGGGGACCGGCAACGGGATCGCAACCCTCGGTGTTGCTCCCGCACCTCGCCCTATACTTATATCCAACAGCGGTATTAGATGGCCTCATTCATTTCCTATACTTATATCCAACAGCGGTATTAGATGGCCTCATTCATTTCCTATACTTATATCCAACAGCGGTATTAGATGGCCTCATTCATTTCCTATACTTATATCCAACAGCGGTATTAGATGGCCTCATTCATTTCCTATACTTATATCCAACAGCGGTATTAGATGGCCTCATTCATTTCTGGAAGATAGGAATTTAGATTATCAAGAAAATCATGTAGGTATTAATCATACACTCCTTTTCTCCTAAATATGTTGGAGAATGTTCTTTTTTTTTTTTGCCTTTTTTTTGTCTTTTTTCATGACCGGCAACGGATCGCAACCCTCAGTGTTGCCCCCGTACCGGACCGGGGACCGGCAACGGGATCGCAACCCTCGGGGTTGCTCCCGCACCCCGCTCAGCCAGTGAGCAGGAACCGGTCTGTATGTGGGATCCGAACCCTCGGGCGGGAGCGCCGCCACGCTTCCCAAGCAGTGCACTATCCAGTGCGCCACCGGGCTGGCCCCAGGAGAATGTTCTTAAAAAATTGAAGCAGCAGAGTCTTTTCTCCAAATCAAATCCCATTAAGAAGGGTAAACAGAGGCTAACGAGTGCAAAATTTCTCACATGAATGTGGGTGAGGCACTTGTAGTGTTCCAGAGAGTTTTTCCACCAGGAAAAGCAAATGAGAAATGCACTGTCAAAGTTATAGAATACCAACCTTATCTTTACATGGCACTTCTCAGTTTGTAAGTTGCCTTGACATTATGTTAATTGAACCTCACACAACCTCGGCAAAGTTGGCAGGACGTATATTATTCCAATTAACTAAGTTAAAGAGGCTTAAAGGACTTTCCTATGTGTTGACTAGAATTGCCATCACTGCAGTTATGTGTTGTAGCTGCTCATTAAAACCAAGTCTTATGTGGCTGGCCAGTTAGCTCAGTTGGTTATAGAGCACAGCCTTAAAGCATCAAGGTAATGGGTTTGGATCCCTGTACCAGCCAGCCATCAAAACAACAAGGTCTTAGGACTCCCCATACAGTGTATCATCTGGTGTAGAGTTGCCATTTGAATGCGCATGTGCGTGTGCATGCATGCGCATACACACACACACACATACACACACACACACACACACACACACACACGTCATGATAATCCTAGAAAGCTCCTAGTGAAGTCTCCTCAAGCATAATTGCATATCCTCTGTGCTCTTTGCTCTTTATTGTTCAGTATACTGGTATGGAGTATGGACAGAGAAAATTCTCTAAAAAGGTCTTGCCCACTCTAGGGCAACAGAAATCTTATAATGGTTTCAAGGTGAGGACTACAAAGTCCAGATACCACTATATAATGCCTAGATGGGATCTTTAACTTTGAATTTTATAAATACAATAAAAATACTTGTTCAAAACCATTGATCCGGGGCCGGCCCGGTGGCGCACTGGATAGTGCGCCACTTGGGAAGCGCAGCAGCGCTCCCGCCCGAGGGTTCGGATGCCACATATAGACCGGTTCCCGCTCACTGGCTGAGCGAGGCGCGGGAGCAACGCTGAGGGTTGCGATCCTGTTGCCGGTCCCCGGTCCAGTACGGGGGCAACACTGAGGGTTGCGATCCGTTGCCAGACACCGAAAAAGACAAAAGACAAAAAAAAAAACAAAAAACCATTGATCCCACAAGGTAGCATGAGAATTTCAATCATTTAAAAATATAAACATTCATAAACAATAACAACAAAAACATAAATAATTCTGGAAAATTAGGGCAAACTATATACTTAGTAGGCACAGTCCCCAAGACTACCCTCATTTCTGATGCCAATTGCAGGGTGTTCCTAAAACCACCCTAAGATTAGATAATTTACTAAAAGGACTCCCAGAACTCTCTGAAAACTATTTAAGATTTTAAGGATCAAGAAGAATCCTCTTTGGCTTCATTCCCTGTGCTCCAAGACCACTGGGTCAGAAGTCCTGCCTTTCAGACACTCTGGGGTAACAGCATCATCTCAACAGCTCAGTGGGGTGCTTCTACATCGTGGCCCTGCCCATGCCCCAGCTCTCTGTTGCGGTATGTAGGGGGATTGCATCCTCAGGACTCCACTGGGTATTGGCTCACCCTTTAGAATTGAGGTGAGGACATCCCTGCCCCCCTGGCCTGTGTACTCTGTGCCTATAGTGGGAATGGTAGCCCTGATTATCTGTATACTGTTTTGGAGGTCCTTTTTCTCTTCTCTTGAAAATAGTGCATGTTTGCAGCTCTCTTAGTCCCTTTGTGCTACAGCAAAAGTCCCTTTGTGCTACAAAAAAAAAAAAAAAAAAAAAATATCTGAGAGTGGGTAATATATTAAAAAAAAAAAAAAAGAAATTTATTTCTCCAAGTTCTGGAGGCTAAGTCCAATATTAAGGTGTTGGCAGGTTTGGTATCTGGTGAAGGGCCTGGTCTCTCCTTCCAAGATGGCACCTTGTTGCTGCATCCTCTGGAGGAAAGGAGAAAATAAGGCAAACAATGTGAGAACTCTCTGTTATAAGGACCTTAATCCTGTTGATGAGGGAGAAGACCTCATGACATAATCACTTTTTAAAGGCCCCACCTCTTAATGCTATTATGTTACCATTAAGTTTCAACACATGAATTTTTTTTTTTTTTATTTTTTTTTATTTTGTCAATATACACTGTATATGATTATTATGGCC